>NW_013953315.1:139344-150521 GCF_001266775.1 Austrofundulus limnaeus
TAAAAATATATTTTTAGAAAAGTTACTTACTGCACCTTTAAAGTATTACTGTTACTGTTTATGCTCCTTGCAGCACTGATAAATAAATCACTAACCAAGATCTGGACAGACCCCCTGTGAAACTCTCGTACGTTGAACAAAAAGAGGAATGTTGTCCCTCGGAATAATGTCTAAAATTAAATCAAGATATAGCGCGGGACATAAAGTTAGAACGTTCATTACAACCTGACAGTCATAATGGATCGATGAGGGTTGTACCTGCGGTCAACGCCAGTCCTCGTTGTCCGTCGCTGAGATGATCCTCTTTTTAACGTAGTCCATTGCTTTATTGGCATCCAGGAATTCCTTGTTTTCCTCCCTATGAGAGATGCGGAGCCGTGCAGGAAAAAGCAGGCCATAGCGAAAATCACGTCGGTTGCGAAGAAGCCTCCTCACCTACGTAAACGCCGCTCGAGCCTTGGCCACAGCTACCGTGTAGTCAGATGTGATGATAATCGGTGTCTCTTTAAAACGAAGAGGACCACAACTCCGAGCCCGATGCAGTATTTCCACACATTCTTGATAATAGTGCAGCTWWGCAACAATGACCCGCGGCTTATCGCCTGACCTGTTTCCACCTGGAGAGCGATGGGCTCGGTCAACCAGTGGCTCTTTATCCATCTGTAGAACCTCTGCAAGCAGTTTAGCCACTGCTGAAGTGGAGCTGGATTCTGGCATCTCTGGAACCCCAATAGTCCGCACATTGCACCTTCTCATGCGCCCCTCCATATCGTCACACTTCTTTTTGAGCCCAACGACTTCTTCTTTCAATTCCAACACGGTGGTGCACAGAGAAACAACCTCTTCGGACCAGTTTGACAAGCCGTCCTCCATCCTCTTTAACGCTCTGTTTAACGTGGTCCAGGTCTGCGTGCAGTAGCATCGTGCTGTTAGCTACTTCAGCTCTCACTGCTTGAAGCTCTCCTTTAATAAGAGTAAACTCTTCAGAAAAAGCCACTTTTATTTCGGATTTGATCACAGTTGAGAGATCGGTTTTTATAGTGGCAAGAATGTCAGACTTCAAGGAGAGTGCGTCCACCTCGCTGCGGGAGGGAGATGAGGGCCCCGAAAGTCCGGTTTTAGCTGCAGTCTGCTCCGGGGCGACGTCGGGCCTAGCAGCCGTCGAGCTAGAGTGTTTGCCTTTCCTCGAGTTTGTCGCCATTCTTCTACTCTTCCAGGCAAGAATCACTCAGGGGTAGAGTCCGGACGGACCAAATGTTCAAAACAGCAAGGACATTTAGTATAGAACCACAAACAGAACAAGTCGGAGCAGGAGCCACGCGACACACGTCTCACTCCTCTGCCATCTTGCCCCAATTTACAAACAATTCTGTCTATTGCTGCAGGTGTGGGCGCTGCTAGGTCAAACTGTGACAAGTCTCCGGCATTCAATAAACCTTGGCACATCATAACAAAAACATATTTTTCCGTCCTTAAATTTTTAGATTCAACATCTTCAAAATAAACCTGAAAAGTCAGATTTAAGACCACCCCAGAGACCCATCTTGGAAGTTATGCAAATCTACAAATTTATCAGACATATTTTTATTTCATACACATAACCCCAGCACAGGAAATCTGGTGTAATGCCCAGCAGGCGATGACCCTGACGTAGACTACGCTAGCCACAGTCCACCCCAGTACTTCCTGCTGTTTGTACAATCTCCCGGCTGCAGCTACCCTAAAATAAAACAGAAAAACTAAAGCCAAAACCTGTCTATGCCCACCCACAGAAGTCCCACAGAAATCCACCAGCGGTCACTTCAGTGCCAGACTTCTTAAAACAGAATACTTTTATTCTGAATCAATACATGACACATCCGTGTGAATTGACACCTGCTGAATGGAGAACCACCCCACACTATCACACAAACAAGGATAGAGAGAGGAAAAAAAGAGTTTGACCCCTGGATTTATTCCCAATGTCATCGCATATCCCACCTTTGAATAAGGATTTTTATAACCATGCGAAAGTCCCCACCAGGAAATCACAAATTACAATTCATGGATTTTTCCTTATGATGGGCATTTTAATCCAGCCCATGCGGCCACCACGAATTGGTTATTTTGTACCCCACCTATTTAGCGCAGTCTTTTAAAGAAGACTCACTTAGGCTTTCGGAAAGAGCTCATAAAACGGCCTCACGAAAAGATAATGTTTTCACACGCAACACACACCAAAAAATATATAAAAACACATATTTCACTACCTAAAGGGCCCAATTTATTGTATGGCTTTAAACCCCCACAGACTGATATGTTCAAACGCTTTTAAACCATCTTTTACCATCCACATTAAGCCATGTTTGTTATGACTACGCCGAATGACACGCTGCCTTTGCTGAGCTGACACACAGGCTTAGCTTAGCAAAGCTAACACTTAGCGGGGCTCCTCTAACCCCCAGCTCCACGCACCAGCCGGTGGAAAAACAGATCGTCTTTCAGTCCTGTCTGTTTATCAAAATAGAAAGCAAAAAATGATTTTGCTCACCTGTTATCTGGCGCCCAGAACCTATGACGACCAGGCCTCCCCCCGCTAGGCCCAGCAGCCAAGAGAACGAGGCAGCCCTTGCCTCGACTTTCAGTCCGACGTCGGGGTCACCAAAACTGTAAGAAAATTTGTATTCAATAAACTGAAGTCGATATTAAAGACACCATTGTTAAATAAAATGATTTGTAAAAGGAATCAAACCATACAACACTAGAATTCTGGATCTGAGTGAGATTTATTGTCACTCAAGCTGACAGGAAACCATCACTACCGGAAAACCAGGAAGTTCATGTATTTATACACCTTCAGTGCCTGCGTTCGCCCCCTACTGACCTACGGCTGAATCACAGGCATTCAGACAAAAATCTCATCTACTGTTATCACAACGTTTAATTATGTGTTGTCATAGATATTTCGGACATGTAACTAATCTATTATCAATCAAAAAATTGATTAAACACTGTCAACATTACAAAAAGGAAAACCTAAGAATATAGTGTTGTGCTTTTAACATCAGTTCTAACCTCTAATAACTTTAAATTTCTTCAACGGTTTGTGTTTGTAGGAGGGAATATCCACCTCAGATAACACCAAAAATGTTCCTGCTGGAGTGGAGCCGCAAAGAAAAGCTGGAGCAGCCGCATTATGAAACAGTGAGTAAAACCCTGTAAACCTGTTCTCTTTATTTGATGCTTCCTGTTCCCATATTTGCATTTCCTGTTTTGTCTCTGGCTCCTCTTGTGTGGTATTAACCTGAACACATCATGGGATTTGATCTAATGCTACACAGTACACACCTGTAGAAAGCAAAATTCAAGGTTACCTCAATTACAGCTAATGGGCTGGACGGGCCCGCAGGCCACCAGTTAAATAGCCCTGTTATAAACATTAACTAGAAACCCAAGATACGTCAAACCATGAATGAAAAGGAGCAAAGATAAATAAATCTAATCACATCTGCCCCTTGTTTTCAAAAACATAATCAACATTAATACAACACTTTCCAGACTACAGCCTGAACAATTTGCAAATAAGAAATCAATCAAATCCTTTACATCTTATTTGAAGTAATGAGAAACAGTCAAATATTAAAGTAATGAGAAAAACCTTGGTAAAAATTCCTCTCATAACTTTGTTATGAGAAGATAAGTCACTTTAGTCTCTAATAGATATAGACACTTATATCTATCCCTTAGTTAAATCAAAGCCCTTTAACTATTACTTATATTCTTCGCTAGTAGGGGAAAGTGACTTATGTGAAATAAGCCCACCTCTACATCTTCTCATAACAAAGTTATGAGAGGAATTTTTACCAAGGTTTTTCTCATTACTTTAATATTTGACTGTGTAAAGTGAAGAGTGACACAATAAGGGAACGTCAGACGAGTTCAAATTGATTCATAAAAGATTTTGCAATCATTTATTTACACAAATTGAACAAATCATAAGTTACACCTGATTGTGGATTTCCTATAACAAGCGTCAGAGTCACATGAGATGAAAACTCGCGTCCGAATTTCAGTTCACATTAAAACTCAGATTACTTATATAGAACAGTAAAACGTCAGCTCTGATGTTAAAACCAAACAATTCTACTGGCACTTTAACTTAAGGTGGGCAAAGGAAGAATAAGAAAAGGGATGAAAATTAAAGATTAGTGTTTCTGCTTTTATTTTGGAAAGTGTATGTGACAACCGGACCAGCATCGTCCTCTCTGTGCTCAGAACTTCACATGACACGTCACCCCGAACACGTCAGCTTTACCTGGTGATGTCTTCTTAAGGCACCCCTCAGTATGAACTGTCTCACCTCAGACCAGTTAGGGATTGTTTCGATCGGCCCGCTCAATGCTCCGTGGCGAGAAAGTGTTGTTTAGGCAACTTTTCGTCTGTTTCAGCCCAGGCTAGAAAGATTCCAGCTGAAAGTTCCGGTCGTCCTTCAAAATAAAAGTTCTCCCCTCGGGAGGTAAAAACACTTTAAGAGACGTGGGTCTCTGGATGGACAGAAGCGGTGTCAGATTTCACCCTATTTGGCTGAATGGGCGAGATCCGAGGCCAGGCTGGTCCTCCTGAGAGAGATCAGCCGGTCTTCCTCTTTCGGCATTCAGGAAGAAGAGTTCTGTGTGTCTCCAAGACGTCCATGTTAGTACAGAGAGTCGGACGCCTAGGATCCGCCCTCAGGCGTTTAGAGTTGAGTTAGAAAGGAAAGGAAGATAAGCTTTGCCAGCTGGCGCCAGTGAAGGACATTCTGTAGTTGGTTAAACAGACATTTGATAATATCTTCTGGCTTTCTTTCCGATAGACTCTAAGAGAAATCACTGTAAAACATTTATGATGATTAATTAACATTTCTGTTTAAATAATCAGTCTGAACTTGGTGTCCAGATAAATGTAAGATTTTCTTAAGAAAAACTCAAAATTATATTACTGATGTTTCCAGTAAAACAAAACAGTGATTTATATAAAAACACAATGAAAACATGGTGAGGATTTTCCTGTGATTTTATACCATTAATTGATCTTTTAGGCACGATAAAAGAGTAGAAGTGATTCCATCTTCTTTGTGACATGTCATTATTAAGATTAACAAATGCATAACATTCTTAGTTAAACAACAAATGAATCACGAACAGAAAAGTTTGTTTCTGTCCATTATCTGATTAAGAGAACTGAAGCTCCCTTCTAGGTTGAAATGACCTGTCATGGCCTAAAATAGAGTTCAGTGTTCCTGCCTTCTTTCAGGCCTTCCCGAGACCTGCTTTGAGGCAGTAACTCCTGTTTCTTCAAATGAAATCGATTCAAATGAAATCGATTCAAGATGGATAAAATAGATTTTTTTTTACCCAGCCCTACTGCTGACCACTCGGGGAGACACAGTTCTTCAGTCTCACTAACTGGTGAGACAAAGCAAATCCAGCTGAATTGCGTTGAAAGCACTGGAGAAATAAAAAAAATATGATAATGTTGAAATGATGAAATGTAAATATTTCTACTAATAATCCTTACAGCTCTTTTTTGCGAAGTAAAAATAAGATTTGAATAGTTTTACATGCTGTCCCTCAAGCTAGTTGAGTTAATGCATACTGACAATAAAGATTCTTGACTCTTAATTGAATGTATTAAATGTGGAACAATAATGCATTTTATAATATGTACAAGACTTTATCATTTAGTTTCTCTTTTATTTTGTAGTAAATTGCGTCATTTGTTTAGAAATCACTTTTTCTATGATTTTGTGAACCCAGAATGTCACAAGAGTGTTTCAGTGTTGCCTTTTATCTGTTTAATCGTGAAGAAAGACTGTTTAGCTTTTCTGATGTGCATGATCATTTTTTCCGGACTCTATCAGCTGATCATTTACCAGGACTAATGTGCTGTGAATACAGTCTGACTGTTTTTTTTTTTTTCCGCAGGTGGAGCGTTCTCAGGACCGAGCTTTTCAGTCCACAGTGACCGTAGCAAAGAAGAAATACAGATCGTCTCTTTGGTTAGTACACACACACAGATTTGTTTTTATATCCCAGTGGGGACTGTGGATTGACTTCCATTCATTTTCTGGTAATTTTATATCCTAACCCTGACCATTTACCCTAAAATTTACCTCACAGGTACCTACCTACCTAAAACTAACCTAAACTCAATTCACGCTTTGGTCCTAAACCAAACCCCCTCACCCGTAATCAGCATCTGTACCCATGGGGACCGTGCAGTCACTGTGACTAGGATGACCATATCCTGAATAATCAGAGAAATAGCTACATTTATTATTACTCAGACCTGAGAAGTAAAATACCCTTAAACTAATGAGTGTAGCAGTTGAGGAACACAGGGCAATAAGCTGCTTTTAGAGCAGCAAAGATATTAATCAAAAACAATGATAATGAACAAACAGTTAAACAAAAAGCTGCTCCACAGAAGTAGTTTAAGTTGATTTATAAAAACCGTCAGATCCTACAAGTGTCACAGTTTTTTTTTCCCTTGGCAAGTCTTGTGTCTAGTCCAGTTTTTTTGACAAGGTATGTTTACTCCCTGAATGTTTACTGACTTTACTGCAGTGTGTGTGAAAATCCACCACCAGCTGTTTTGTTTTTCCTTGTGGTGATCTGCAGGTTTTTGCACTGTTACTCATTCAGCTATTCAGTTTCTTTATATAGCATCAATTTACAACAATGGTAATTTCAGGGCTGTATACAAAAATAAAAAAACTTTTAAGTTTATTCCAGATGTAGATTCAGATTTATTTACAGTTGATTATTGCACCCATTTATTTATTTTCTTTACCTGCTTTGTCTTTCTGGGTGGTGTCAATTCATTTTTTTGTACTAAAATGCAATCACATTTAAAACATAATAAAACAAGGATTAGTAAAAGTTATGCATCTTAGGAAGCCAGCAAATTGTGATGTCTTCACTTTGATGCAATCTCCCATCCTGAGCAGCACAGTGGAGAGAAAAAAACTCCTCTTTAACAGGAAGAAACCTCCAGCAGAACCAGAACCAGGCTCAGGACAGGCGGCCAGCTGCCTCGACCCACTAGGTTTAGAGGGGACAGGAAAGAGACAGGAACACAGGACTGGTCCAGGTGTATTTTCCTCTGGAAGAGAGACAAAGGAAACATGTTATTGATAGAAATAATTACAATAAACATGTAATAAACAAGAGAGACTGAAGACAACAGCAGAGTGAGGAAATGTGCTCAGTTTGTGCTCCAGCAGTCTAAGTCTATAGCAGCAGAAATGAAGAATAATTCAGGAAACCTAAGTCTAAGTATAAGACTTATCAAAAAGGAAAGTCTTCAGTCTAATCTTAAAAGTAGACAGTGTCAGCCTCACGGACAGAAACTGGAAGTTTGTTCCACAACAGAGGAGCTTGATAACTGAAAGCTCTGCCTCCCATTCTAGTTTTAGAAACTCAAGGAACCACAAGTAAACCTGCAGTCTGAGAGCGAAGTGCCAAGTTGACTGAAGTGATTATTGTCTCCACGATGACGAGTTGAGAATGTGAAATAGAAGATGTGCAATTTAACATCTGCTCATATTTCCAGTCATACGTACGTACTGTATGCATTCTTTGAGCAGATAATTACTTAGATTTGTTTTTGTTTTGTTTCCAACAGGGAAAAGTCCAAAAAATTTGCAGAACAAGCGTCTGCCATCGTCTGCCTACGAGTTTTAGGAATCCCAGAGGGTCGCATCGGTGAGGAGGATTCTGGTCTGGTTTGCAAGAGGAAGAGGGAGGAAAGGCCAGAGGGGCAGAGCAAGAAGCTGCATGTGCAGGAAGTGGAAACCTCAGAACCCGCCGAGGGGACGAACAGTGAACGCCAACACGGTACCACACCTCGAGCTCGGATGAAGGAGTTTGAGACGGAGGATTAATCAACCACACTTCCAGTTGATGTTGACGGTTTTGGGACTGAATGTTATCTTCTTGAGCATCTTCCAAAGTGAACTCTAAATTCAGACTGAAAGAACAGCTGCTGATGTCTGGAGCTGATTGATCCGATTCTTTCAGCTCAGACAGATGATCCTAACGTTGCTTCTGTTTTTGGTTTAATCAGGACGTAGTTTGTATTTGAAGCAGGTCAGGTCTGGGTCTTACCGAGTCTCACCTGGTCCTCAGTTTGGTTTCCTAAAACAGTTAAGATTTGGACTCTCAAACTCAGTTTCATTCTTCCTTATGTTTCTGTAAGTTTTTTTAAAGGTTATTTTGATAAAGGTATTTTGACTTGTATACATGATTCTGTGCAAAATTCCTGATCCAGTCCTCATTTCTTCCTGGGTTTTCTTTCAAGCAGTCAGACTTTCTGTAATCTTGGTGGTTGGGATCAGCAGTTCTGACTTTCTGAAGGTCTATTGCAGCTTTTTCTCAGATATTCAGTTCTCAGACCTGAATATTTGGAGCTTATTTGTTTTTTCAGCCTCTTACAGGGTTTCTGTTTCTTCTGGGTCACAGAAAGTTTTAAGCTGAATCATTTTTATTTTAGGCCTTGCAAACATAAATACATCAAGATTTTTTACTTTAGGTCTTAAATGTGTACCTTTGTTTATTTTTCAGTTTATTTATTGTTTAATGCGCTCACTGTTCCTTCTCGAGGTCTGTAGTTCTGTGAGGAATTAAAATGTTTTTACCCTAAAACTGAACCAAAGCTTCCATCATGCAGCAGTCCTGTCGGAGGGAGTATGACAAACATTCTGCCTTCCTCAAAAAATCTGTTTTTTATTTATTAAATTTTTTTATGATTTGGGTTGAATCTGAATGAATCAATTCTGTTACTTTAAAATACATTTTACAATGACTCATTTTTTATGATTCTTGTAGATCTTAAATTTGAATCAGTAGTATTTAAAAAGTTCTGAATTTACTGACTGAAACTTACAGAAACACTGCACTTAACTCTGACTTATCAGTATAGAATAAATCTTAAATGTTTTTGCTTGGAGAAAACCCTTTTCTTGACTATCTTGGTTATTTTTTAGTGTTTTTCATATATTCACAAACAGAAAAGTGAACAGATTGTGTTTCTGTGACAGGCTGCTGGAAATGACAAGTCCAATGGTTTATTATAAATTTTAAGTTCTTTGTCTCTGGTTCATCCCACGAGTACAGAGGTAAAAACCCTGCTCTGAAAATGGAGAAAAAGAAAAGCTGAAGGTCCATCAAACTTGATCTGGTGTTTGTGAAATCTTACAGGTAAATCTGTCTGCTTGGAAGAAAGAAATTAGGTCAGAGATGAATGAATCCAAGCTTGCACAGTTGTGTAAATCACCTCTGTTGAAGATTTTTGCACAGTTCTGTCCGTTATTTGAGCTGTTGATGACCTGCCTGATGATTGTTTCAAAATGAAACCATTAAAACCTGAACAACCTCTGAGCTTTGTTGTTAAAACTTACATTATTATGACAGTAACCTTCATGCAAAGTCCACACAGAAAGACCCCAGGTCCAAACCAGGGTCTACCATGCTGCTAAAACAAAGCTTGAAGCTGGTTTGAAAGAAAAAAAAAACTTTGTTTTAAGAAAAGCTCGATTTAGCTTCTTTTTCTTTGCTATATGAAAACATACATTAAAACAATAAAAAAGCAAGACATCCACCTGCTCATTATACACATTTTATGACTTAAAAAGAAATGAATAGTCTCACAATGCAGTACATTTGAATAGAGAACAAATAAAAAATCAGGAGTTGGACACACCTTTAGGACACAATCACACTGCAAAAAAATGTCCATCTAACCAAGTTTTAAAATCTTATATCAGCCAAAAAGTCTTTTTGATGTTGTTTTGAGACTGATTTACTAAACAAGAACTGATTGTGTAAGAATAATAATCGTTTTCAGAATGTGAAAGATTATTTGTCTTGTTAGCCTTAAAATTTGACTCAAATTAAGTGAAAATTTTCTGCAAATGGAGTAAGAAGAATTTTACTTTGTAAGATTCTTGAAATACTTGATTTGACTCAATTTTTTTAAATTTCAAGAAACTTACCAAGTAAAATTTTCTTACTCCATTGGCAGAAATTTTTGACTTGAGTCAAATTTTCAGACTAACAAGACAAATAATCTGAAAACAAGATTATTATTCTTACACAATCAGTTCTTGTTTAGTAAATCAGTCTCAAAACAAGATCAAAAAGACGTTTTGGCTGGATATAAGATTTTAAAACTTGGTAAGATGGACAGTTTTTGCAGTGCAGTTTCTTCCACTATGGGTCAGGCTAAAGACCAGTCAAAGAACATCAAGGACCAGATAGACTGGACGAGTCCAGACCTGCTGTGTTCTAATAAACTGAAGGTCTCCCTGCTGCAGGGAGCATGCAGTTTGTCAGTGATCGTAGTTGAGACCTTGTGAGTGATGCAGGATTTCAGTCGGTTCCAGCCTTGTGCAGATCCACAATCTTGAAGTCCTCTGACACGTTTTTGCTTGAGTCGATGAAGAGCTTGCAATGGAAGAAACCCAGTTGGTGGACTATGGAAGCAATTGTGTTCCATAATCCTAATTAAAATGGATTAATAGAAATGCTGTTTCATTTTCAACATGTACCTGATTTTTTTGACTCATAAGTAAAATTATAAATACATAATCCAAACTGTATTGCTCAAAGTGTAAATTAATTAAAATGTTAAATAAAACAAACTTTGACATTTAATTTTCAAAATATGTCCTGGTAAAAAGTGACCAAAATTCATTTTGAAAAGTCAAATCGGAAAATTATAATGCATTAGCAGAAATGCTTTTTCATTTCAAAGTCAAACCTGCATTTGTTTACTCATAAATAAAATTAGAACTAAATAATCCAAACTGCATTATCATTATATTTTCCAAGGCTGCTACATTTGTAAATTAATTAAAATGTTAAATAAAACAAACATTGACATTTAATTTTCAAAACATGTCCTGGTAAAAAGTGACCAAAATTCATTTTGAAAAGTCAAATCGGAAAATTATAATGCATTAGCAGAAATGCTTTTTCATTTCAAAGTCAAACCTGCATTTGTTTACTCATAAATAAAATTAGAACTAAATAATCCAAACTGCATTATCATTATATTTTCCAAGGCTGCTACATTTGTAAATTAATTAAAATGATAACTAAAACAAACTTTGACATTGACTTTTCAAAATATGTACTGCTAAAAAGTCTCCAAAATTA
>NW_013953315.1:155278-158227 GCF_001266775.1 Austrofundulus limnaeus
TAATTTTGGAGACTTTTTAGCAGTACATATTTTGAAAAGTCAATGTCAAAGTTTGTTTTAGTTATCATTTTAATTAATTTACAAATGTAGCAGCCTTGGAAAATATAATGATAATGCAGTTTGGATTATTTAGTTCTAATTTTATTTATGAGTAAACAAATGCAGGTTTGACTTTGAAATGAAAAAGCATTTCTGCTAATGCATTATAATTTTCCGATTTGACTTTTCAAAATGAATTTTGGTCACTTTTTACCAGGACATATTTTGAAAAGTAAAAGTCAAAGTTTGTTTTATTGAACATTTTAATTAATTTACAAATGTAGCAGCCTTGGAAAATATAATGATAATGCAGTTTGGATTATTTAGTTCTAATTTTATTTATGAGTAAACAAATGCAGGTTTGACTTTGAAATGAAAAAGCATTTCTGCTAATGCATTATAATTTTCCGATTTGACTTTTCAAAATGAATTTTGGTCACTTTTTACCAGGACATATTTTGAAAATTAAATGTCAAAGTTTGTTTTATTTAACATTTTAATTAATTTACACTTTGAGCAGTCTTGGAGAAGAAAATGAACATACAGTTTAGATTATGTATTTATAATTTTACTTATGAGTCAAAAAAATCA
Organism: Austrofundulus limnaeus; assembly: GCF_001266775.1. Taxonomy (NCBI): domain Eukaryota; kingdom Metazoa; phylum Chordata; class Actinopteri; order Cyprinodontiformes; family Rivulidae; genus Austrofundulus; species Austrofundulus limnaeus. The sequence goes on from NW_013953315.1 coordinate 155,909, forward strand.
GGTACATGTTCAAAATGAAACAGCATTTCTATTAATCCATTTTAATTAGGATTATGGAACACAATTGCTTCCATAGTTGACAGGTGGGCATTCGTACACACTAAAAATGAAGAGGGTCATTGATGGATTGTAATCAGTGTACCATCAAATTTACTAAATCAGAAGTTCAAACTTATTTCCTCCACTGCTTCATGTTTAAGTGTTTATGAAGAAAGTGTTATCTTATCCTGGTTCTTAAAGTGAAATTAGGTTTTGGCTCTAAGGCTCGGCAGTTCCTGCATCCTTTAAATTTGTTTAAAAAAATTAATAACACCAAAGTTACTGAATAGGTGTCAACATCAAAGCAACATTGTGAATAATGAAGTGAGGTTTAATATTTACATGAATCAGACATGGTTTCACCACTGGGGGTCCGATGGTGCCTTTAAGAGCACTGGGAAATGTTGTTAACAGTCTTTTTTTTTTTCTTTTTTTTTTATCAGTCATTTTTAACAAGATGACAGAGGCTGATATATCTCTTTCTTTGTTGCATAACAATGTTCTGCTTCAGAGGTTTTAAATAAAATAAAGTGACAGAACGTCACAAACTTTAGTTTTTAAAAAATATTAATCCTTTAATTATTAAGGGGATCTGAGTAATCTTTGCTCAGTGGTTTTGTCTAATAAAGAAATAAAAGAATAAATGCAGTCCAGTCTGTGGAGCTGCACTGTGAGAAGTTAAAGTTTCAGTCTGACACAGGAAGTTAAAGTTTCAGAGCAGTCAGAGGAAGTATCGAAACAACGGCATCATAAGATAACAGCTTTTTGGCTGTAAACTTCAAAAGTGTCATAATCAAGTACTCTGCCTAACATGTACAGAGGATAAAAGTCTACCCTCTCATGTTTAAATTAATGTTAAATTGAAAGAATTTCACATTTTCCAACTTTTCCATCCTTTAATCTGACATCAGTCCTGTACTGTTCAACTGAAAAACAAAGAAACTTGTAAAAATTAAATACAACAAAAAAAAAGGGGGGGGGGGGGCGAAGAATTCAGTTAATTTATTATTAAAGCACCACTTCACAACTAAAGTCATCTCAGGGAACAAAACACATTCACCTATGGATGTGAGCACACAGTTATCTATTCAAGGACGAAATCAAGCAAATTACTTTAAACTTTTACTTTGTTGCAGAATATTGGTGACAGTGGAAAGAAACGACTCCCTTTTAAGAGGAAGAAACCTTCAGCAGGACCAGAACCAGGCTCAGGACGAGCCGCCATCTGCCTCAGACTTATGGGTTTGAGAGGACAGGAAAGGGACACAGAAGGACTGGTCTAGGTTTAGTTTCTGTGGGAGGAAAGACAAAAACACATTATTGATAGAAGTAATTACAACAACAAATATGTAGAGGAGAGAGACTGAAGACAGCAGCAGAGTGAGTCTGAGCCTACAGCAGCAGAAATGAAGAATAATTCAGGAAACCTAAGTCTAACAATAGGATTTATCAAAAAGGAAAGTCTYCAGTCTAATCTTAAAAGTAGGCAGAGTGTCAGCTTCATGGACAGAAACTGGAAGTTGGTTCCACAAGAGAGGAGCTTGATAACTGAAAGCTCTGCCTCCCATTCTACTTTTAGAAACTTGAGGAACCACAAGTAAACCTGCAGTCTGAGAGCCATGTGCTCTGTTAGGAAAGTTTGGAACAATAAGATATTTAATATATGATGGAGCTTGGTTGTTAAGAGCTTTGTATGTTAAGAGTTATATTTTAAATTCTATTCTGAATTTGACAGGGAACCAGTGGAGAGAAGCTAAAACTGGAGAAATATGATCTCTCCTTCCAACTCTCATTAAAACTCTAGCAGCAGCATTTTGGATTAACTGAAGACTTCTTAAAGAGTTTTTTTTAGATACCCAGATAATAAAGAATTACAGTAATCCAGTCTAGAAAAATGATAAATGCATGAATCGATTTTTCTGCGTCATTTTTGGACAAAATATTTCTAATTTTAGTGATATTACGTAGGTGGAAGAAGGCGGTCCAGGTAACATTTTTAATGTGGGGGTTAAAAGACATATCCTGATCAAAAATACAAACCCCAAAACCAGAAAAGTTAGCACGTTGTGTAAATCGTAAATAAAAACAGAATACAATAACTTGCAAATCTTTTTCAACCTATATTCAATTGAACACACTGCAAAGACCACATACCTAACGTTCGAACTGGTAAACTTTGTTATTTTTTGCAAATATTAGCTCAGTTGGAATTTGATGCCTGCAACATGTTTCAAAAAAGCTGGCACAAGTGACAAAGAAGACAGAGAAATTTGAGGAATG
>NW_013953315.1:159232-160747 GCF_001266775.1 Austrofundulus limnaeus
CCTCAGTTCCCAAACGTTTACTGAGTGTTGTTGAAAGGAAAGGCGATGTAACACAGTGGTAAAAATGTCCCTGTGCCACCTTTTTTGCAATGTGTTGCTGCCATTAAATTCTAAGTTAATGGTTATTTGCAAAACAAAATAAAGTTTCTCCGTTCGAACATTTAATATATTGTTTTTGCATTCTATTCAGCTGAATATGGGTTGAAAAAGATTTGCAAGTCACTGTATTTTGTTTTTATTTACAATTTACACAACGTGCCAACTTTTCTGGTTTTGGGGTTTCTAACACCAAGTTTCTTTACGTTAGAACTGGAGGCCAGATTAATGCCATCCAGAGGAGGTGAAAGGCTACAAAGTTGATCCCTAAGATGTTCAGATCCAAAAACCATAACCTCTGTCTTATCTGAGATTAGAAGCAGAAAGTCAAGGGTCATCCATATTTTTATGTCTGTAAGACATGCTTGTAATTTAAGTAACTGGTTGGATTCATCAGGTTTCATAGATAAATATAACTGAGTATCATCAGCATAACAAAGGAAATTTATCCCATGCTGTTTAATAACTTTACCTAAAGGAAGCATACGTAAAGAGGATTGGTCCAGGCACTGAACCATGAGGAACTCCATGACTAATTCTGGTGTAAGAAGAAGATTCATTATTAACATTAACAAACTGAAATCCATCAGTTAAATAAGACTCAAACCATTTTATTCCTGTAATCCCAATAAGTTCAAGCCTCTGTAACAGAATATTGTAATCATTTGTATCAAATGCAGCACTGAGATCTAACAGGACAAGAATGGACACAAGTCCACTGTCTGAGGCCATGAGAATACAGTATCGTCAGTAACTTTCACCAGTGCTGTTTCTGTGCTATGATGAGCTCTAAACCCTGACGGAAACTCCTCATATTTATTTCTGTTCAGATATTCACACAATTGCTTTGGAAATATTTTTCTCAAGAATTTTTGAAATAAAAGGGAGATTAGATACACATAGATCTATAATTGGCCAGAACTCCTGAATCACAATCAGGTGGTTTAATTACACCAACTTTAAAATGCCTGTGACATCAAATTTTTGCAATAAATATGAATGCATTTTTTGAAAGATAACATTAATAGCATGTTGCAAAAACATAAAAAATAAAATTAATAAAAAAAATTAAAGATCACAGCTGAGATGAACCGTTCTTTGAGATATTCATGTTAAAGTAACAGGAAGTGATTGCAAAGGGGAATGTCTGCATGAACAGAACGTTGCTACGATGGCTAACAACACAGGCTGTAGAGAATAATCCGATGTTTCATTATAATATTTTGAGCCACAATCAGAGATGAAGAAGAGTTTGAGATCCCCTTTGATGTCACTTCCTGTTTTACTTTGGCTGAACCAAGTTCAAAGGAAAATTGAAGTTTATTTATTTCAATCATGAATTGAAATATGAGTACAAAACAGCAAGTTATCCAATACTAAAAAATCCAACAAAATAAAAAAGATCTAATAAAACAATAG
>NW_013953315.1:162149-163347 GCF_001266775.1 Austrofundulus limnaeus
AATAAATAATGCTCTGAGTACTTCAACGTGAGTAGAAGAAACTCTCTAACTTCTTCCTTTCTTCTTCCTTTGCTCTCTTAATCCTGCGTCGTTAAGGACCAACCTTCATTTTCGGAATGCAATAGTCCCATTTCCATATAAGGTATGGGACTGACGGAAAGGTCCGTCACCGACCCGTTGTGCATGCTGCAGCGAAATGTACCTCACTGGGCGCGTGAGCAGAAGTCAGTCAATAATATACATCATGTCAACACCATGTGACAGTTTACAACCAATCACAGATTGCCAAATGTACTGTTCAGCCAATCACAAGACTCCCACCAGTCCGTTGTGGAGTCGTCCAGGGGCTATCAGAAAGATAAAGCGATGGACAGTATCAAGGGGAAACAGATATAAATAATTAGACCATGACAGGTGCGTACGCATAAAAAAGTTATGTGCGCCAGGTTCTACGCCCACGTTATGATGTATATAAAAACCAACGTTGCGTGACACTTTTCACCTGCCGTGAGAATGTGCGGCAGCCACGCAAAGTTTTTCAGTCGACAGTTTTAACTCAAAGTCATGAATCTGACCTGAATCCACAGAAATATGACTTTGTTGTGTTTTTTGGATGTAAGGAGCATGTGAACACGGTGTCAGATTTATTTTTTTTAGTTTGAGTTTTTATTGTTTAAACTCGAACGATGATGAAACTGAACCCTGGGACTGAAAATCATTTAACCTCAGACAAGGAAATAGATAAGTCTAAAAATGATCAAAAGAACCTCAGTCCAGTCTGTAAACTGTAAACTGTTTTTACATTTTTGTTACATAGTTGAAAACCTTTTGGGTCCCGAGCCGGAAAAACCCGACACATTACGTGCGGCATAAAATAAATAAATAAAAATTTAAAAGAAAGGCTGAAGAGAGGGAGCAAAATCGGATGCAAATGGTGGCTCACTGTACAGTAAGAATAATTTTTTTTCTGTGTGTAACCTTCTGGCTGATGCTGAGTTGAGTTGTTGCCGTAGCGCAGCAGCTGTGCTTTGGGTAGATTCTCGCGCCAGGTGCGCGCACCCTCGCCAGCTGGGAAGGTGTTTATATGAGTCAACCCCTTTGGACATTTACCTGTCTAATGAGCCTCAAAAATCAATTTTTTTTGCTAAAAATCCGTAGGCTACCACTCGTACCCGCGCGTGGCGGTGGGGTGGGGGTG
>NW_013953315.1:164347-165797 GCF_001266775.1 Austrofundulus limnaeus
TTTGGACATTTACCTGTCTAATGAGCCTCAAAAATCTATAATTTTTGCTAAAAATCCACAGGCTACCACTCGTACCTGCACATGGGGGTGGGGGTCTGTCCGTGGAGATGACAGTGCCTGCTGTAATGCAGGAGGAAAGGAGAGAGGAAAAAGTGGATAACGGGAAGTTTTGTTTGTTTGTTTGTTTTTAGTTTAGTTTCGTTTTTTTTAATGTCCGTTCAACGCCGTGTTCAATTAAATATACAAAAACTAACCAGGCTTTAATATCACATTCGGGAGATGTCTGTAAATTTCAGGAAAATCTCAGGCTTTGGTTAGCGAATGCGCCACATAAAACAATGACACCCCACTCCTTATTTAGAAAGGTTTCTCACTCATTCTCCATTTAATTTATATTTTCCCTGCATCTAAAAATCATTTCTGATCCCACAGAGAGGACAGTCAGAGGAGAATCTCACACGCTGGATACATTTACATCTATTTTACATATTTAAATGGGGGCGTGTCGGGTGAGGTTTCTCACGTGCGCTAAGTTCCACGTTCATTGGGATGTATAAACGAAAGGTGCGCAGGAACATGCGTACGCATGGATTTATACATCTGAATATTCTGGTGTGGCGCACATTTCTAAATTTGTCCGTAAGTCAACTTTTAGTGTGAAAGCTGCGCAATCCTTTATACATGAGGCCCCTGGAGTGGGAAGAGGACTCATATGTCCTCAATTTGAGCACTGCCTTGGCAGGATAATGTGGAACAGCATTTCTTTCAAAAGAATGCACAGACTCTACGAGGATGATTTCCCCTCCTAAGGCAAGGCTGCTATGCTAATGCAGCCCCGTACCTGCCTCAACACACGTCTTTCAGCGATGACAAAGTTATGAAAGAAGCGTTTAATGCTGCAGACGTGCTTTTCCGTGATTTTAAAAATAAAAGTGAGATTGTGGCTGCTATAAAGACGTGCAGTTGTCCACCAGGATGGATGGATGTGTCCAAATTCGTGTCCGTGTTCCAGTCTGGACTGATCTGGGTTGAAAATTAGGTTTTGACTTTGCAAAATGATATTGGGATCGAATCCAGAGCAACAAGTCGCATGGATGGAGAGTTCAGGGGTCTCATTTATAAAGGATTGCGTGGAAACCATACTAAAAGTGAATGTACAGCCAAAAGGCGGAAATGGCGTACGCCAAAAAAAATTCAAATTTATAAAACTGTGCGTACACATGTTTCTGCGCATCTTTCCTTTATAAATCACAGTCGCACGTCAGAGTTTGCGCATGAAGTCCCGCCTCAGGTTCTACCCTCTACACGCCCACACTCAACCATAAACAGTCAATGTAAAGTATCTCATGAGTATTAAGATGTATTTAAATCAGTCAGTTGATCAATGCCAACAAAAGTGATTGGTTCAGAAACGCTCCGTCGTGCGTCTGGAGGTTGACAGGTACTGACA
>NW_013953315.1:166797-168521 GCF_001266775.1 Austrofundulus limnaeus
ACACACACACACACACACACACACACATCCCCCCACCCCCCCGCGCGTGACAAATGCGGACTTTAAATGTGAAGTTTTATAACATCCACACTGGCGTGTGGCGAGGTGGATGCGCCCTGCGCGTGTATCCAAAGTGTGACTTTTGCTGTCCTGCTGTTCTAGTCGGGGTGGGGTCTGTGGGTCAGGGAGGGGTCTGTGGGTCAGGGTCATCTGAGGAGGAAGCATGGACTGGAGTTGAGCAAGGGAAGTTTTATTTAAGATTTAATTTTTTTTTATTTCAAAGGTCCTCATGGCTTAGCAGCAGAAGCATAAACATTACTGTTAAGAAAGCTGATGATAAAGTTGAATAAAAATCTAAGTCTGATGAAGGTAAATTAAATATCTGACAGTGATCATTACACAGTGTGGCTCTAATTCCTCACTTCACCATCTGTGTCGCAGTTTCACGTCTCCAAAATGAGCGTACGCATGGGTCAAAGCTGGTGTGAGGCTCCGCACATTTTCACGTCAAGTTTGGATTTTATAAGTCACAACCTTGGCGTAAAAAGTGGCGTACGCAAGTTTCTGGGCTCAAATTGTGCGCACGCCAGTTTTATAAATCCGACCCCTGGAGTCTGCTTTCTCTCACGTGAAAATCATCAAGTCCAACAACAGATCCACAAATACTGGTTATCATCTGGAGACCTGCTTACACCTTAACCACCTCATACTGCCTGCCTATGAATGAGACCCTGGCCTCTCAGGTAGACATACATTTTTTACATTATTTATTTATACATTATTTTTTATATAGCTTGCATAAAAAGTTGTCTCCTCTAGACTTGTCACAATGTGTCTGTATGTTGTTTTCTTTTTATTACATTTTAGACCAGACTAGTGTCTTATACATTGACTGGCACTTTTGTGTTATTTATTTATTTATTTTGCAGTTTGGGTATGCCGTTGTTTTCCGTACCTAGCGTGGCTGTGTGTGTGTCTTGTTTATAGGTGGTGAACCAGGTGGAACTCTTTGAATGGTCTGGAGCTGGCAGTCTAGACCAGTGAGGGACTGAGCTCTTCAACACATACAGATGACACCATCCTGCATGCTGCAGATTGAGGTTTGATATAGTTGTTGGGGATACAGTATGTTAATCTGCACCATCGTAAGTCACTTTTTGTAATAGTATAAATGAGAGAGTTTTATATTGTGTGCTTTCACTTTAGTTTTTTGTTTTGTTTTTCCTCCCCTGTATGGAGAGAAAGAGAGGACAGTTAGAGGAGGGGCAAGATGGCGGAGGAGTGAGACGTGTGTCGCGTGGGCTCCCGCTCCGACTTGTTCTGTTTGTGGTTCTCTACTAAATGTCCTTGCTGTTTTGAGCATTGGGTCTGTCCGCACTCGACCCCTGAGTGATTCTTGCTTGGAAGAGTAGAAGAATGGCGACAAACTCGAGGAAAGCCAAACATTCTAGCTCTGCGGCTGTTAGGCTCGATGCTGCCTCGGAGCAGGCTGCAGCTAAAGCCGGATTTTCTGCGCCTCCTTCTCCCTCCCGCAGGGAGGTGGACACACTCTCCTTGAAGTCTGACATTCTTGCCGCTATAAAAACCGATCTCTCAGCTGTGATCAAATCCGAAATAAARRYGGCTTTGGCTGAAGAGTTTACTCTTATTAAAGGAGAGCTACAAGCGGTGAGAGCAGAAGTAGCTAACGGCACAATGCTACTGCGCGCAGACCTGTATGGAGG
>NW_013953315.1:171815-172454 GCF_001266775.1 Austrofundulus limnaeus
GAGATAGAGAGAGAGAGAGAGAGAGAGAGAGAGAGAGAGAGCAAGAGAGCGAGAGCGCTCACCCGAGAGAGAGAGAGAGAGAGAGAGAGAGAGAGAGAGAGCAAGAGAGCGAGAGCGCTCACCCGAGAGAGAGAGAGAGAGAGAGAGAGAGAGAGAGTTTACTCTCCTCTCAGCTGAGTGTGTCTTCTGACTCTGTCCAGTTGACAGTGCTGTGAGGATGTGCATGTGTGTAAGTGATGGGGGAGTTAGCTAGAATGATGATCAGAGGTGCTGGTGCCCTTTTCTTCTGATCACAGATTACTGTGCAACAGACTTGTGTCAGAACAGCAGTCAGTGCTGATATGAGCACAAAGGCCAGCATCAATCAAGAGGGCTATTCATCTGTCTGGGGCCATAACCCCCACACCTCATCTGTTCCTCCTACCTGTTTGTTTGACAGCTGGATGTATGGGCTGGTCTAGCCACAATACAACTGTGTTCAGACAAATGTCTTGCTCTGCAATCAGCGATAAAAAATTAACAGATTTGTACAAGAAGATGTCAACACATTTTTAATTGTTTTTATTACTTTTTTATTAATTTGCATTTTTAAATAAATGAAAAAATATTTTAGAAATTATAGCTTTCTTAGTTTCTTGG
>NW_013953315.1:173454-173773 GCF_001266775.1 Austrofundulus limnaeus
AAGTAACTAGTGTGTGAAACTCTACTGATGCTGCTGCGACACCTGAATTTCCTCTCTGCGGGACAATAAAGGCTATTTCTATTCTATTCTTCTAAGTAGTGTCAGCTGGAGGTTCCCAATGTGACTGAGTTTATTATCAACCTGTAACACTGCATACAGTAAGAGATGTACAGAGTGTAGTTTAACTGTAACTGTAAAGGAACGCTGCAGTATGAATACTGTACATATATTAATATTAGCTATTATGCATAAAAACACCCATGATTGTATACTTTCTTTAAATAATGTAAATGACTATATCTAATTAAGAATGTAACAT
>NW_013953316.1:0-1982 GCF_001266775.1 Austrofundulus limnaeus
TGTTTGAACAACAGTTTACGTTGATACTTAGTAAAATATTTTTACAATAAACTAGCTTTTATTGTCTTTTTAAACGTATAAACTGTTCAGGAAGTTTTAATTTCATCACCAAGATTATTCCATGAACTTATTCCCTGAATTACAGCACAGCTTTCCTTTAAACTAGTTCAACATTGTTGTTGTTGTTTTTTTTTAATCTCTATTCACTTAAGATTATTTTGACTCTCTCTTCACTCTTTAAAACAAATTTAACTGAATATTTACAGGTAATATATTTTTGAGCATTATACATAATTGTAAGAATCATAAAACTTGAATAATTTCCACTGATGAAATAATGTATTTGTTGGATGTTAATGTTATAATTCTTAAAGCTCTTTTTTGTCAAATAAAAATAGCATTTGTAATATTTTTGCTTACTTTTCCCCCAAACTTCAGCACAAAATATTAAATGTGATACAAACATTGAATTATATAATAAACAATGTTTTTTAGCCACTTTCATTTTTAATTAGTTAGTGTGAGATCTCCATTAGGGATAAAGCTGCTTAATTTTATATTTTCATGTTAAGATTACGCTCCACAGCTGTAAAAATAATAATAATAATAATAAAGATGATTTCATGGAAAATCACAGGTTTGCTGATCAGTCATGCATCAGCCTGCTTCAGTTCCCTTTTTTTACGTTGTCTGTTTTATTCTCTCTTGCCCCCCTCAGTGTTGAATTTGGTGTATTGCATCATAAAAATATACTGGACATAAACAAATGTAAAAATAAAGGTTATAGATGAAAGTTAATTATCAGTTTTGTGCCAGANACACAGCTCTGAAAAGAACCCGTGACGTTTCACCCCTCCCGGGAGAAAACTCACGTTCAGTTACGTATGACGTCGTGACGTCGTGCGTCAGACACAAAATGGCGGCTTCACTCTGACCCAGAGACAGCAGTTTCCCACCTACGGAGCTCAAACTCCGTCTTTACGCTTCCCAGCGTAATCTTATTTAGCTTTACGTAACCCAGAGCGGGGCAAACGATTTATAAGCTAAAACCGTGACTCTCACGGAATAACAGGCAAGACTTTTCTGCGCGCAGCAGCTTTAAAACTGAATAAATCAGCTAGCTTCCCCGTTAGCGCTTAGCAGCGCTCCACACAGCTAAGTGTGGTCAGACTGACTCGTCTGTGTAACGCCTCGGCACAAACCTTTACGTTTCTTAGCCTCTAACGGCGCTAAAAACTCCTACACGTTATGTTTATTTATATAAACCGTGGTAACAGCTTCTAAGTCGCGACCTCAGAAAGCCTTGTCGCGGAGTTCAACTGGTTACACTTCACTCATGGATATGCGCAATTACGCACGGAAACCAGACCAGACTTACGGTTCTCAAACCCCAACGGGATGAACACACTGGATTTTAAAAGGATCCTATTTCACTCATTCATCCACAGATATGAGCAATGCATGCAATCATCCGCTTTCTCAAGCGAAACACGGTTGCTGCTCCTCAGAGTCTGACGGCGCAGGACTCTTCAGCAGAACCTCCTGTCTGCGCGCAGCGGCGAGACAGTACCACAGAACCGGACCTCAGCGGGTTCACCGGACCTCCAAACGCACATTTGCCAGGATAAACAGATTTTAACAGTAACAAAGTCTGCAGTACTTTTAGAACTGTATTCTGAACACACAAGAAAAGCCGTATATTTTTTTTAAAAAAACCTAATGCCGATGTGGAAAAATTAATAATTTTTTTTTCAGATTCATAAACAGAATTAATATCTCATCAATCCAAGATTAACATAAATGCGTGCCCGCATTCTCCACCATAAATGTAAGAACTCACTCTATGAAATTAAGACCAGCTCAATCTCACAAAGTAATATCTCACGCAGGATCTTTGCGTTATGAAATCAAAGTGAAATGACAAGATATCAACTCTGATCATGAAAGTGAAATGAAAACTTGTGACCTGAACGTATTTCCAA
>NW_013953316.1:5780-7567 GCF_001266775.1 Austrofundulus limnaeus
ATCCATCCATCCATCCATCCATCCATCCATCAATCATCTTCCGCTTTATCCAAAGTCGGGTCGCGGGGGCATTCTTGTTTGTAAATTTACAGTTGCTTGCAGCCTTGAAAATCAATCAATCAATCAATCAATCAATCATAAAATGTTATTCCTAGTTTTATCTCCTACCTTCTGTTTGGAGACACAATCTTGGGGTTTGAACCGACCCCCCAGCTGCAGGTCAGAACCAATCTGCTGCCTGACCCAGTCCAGTGTCCGGTTGGTTTCAAACTCCACGTGAAATGGACCCACCAGGTCTGGAGGGGTGTCGGCACACGGCTCCAAGGCTTCAGTTGTCATAATTGATGCTGTGGAATTTAATACGACCCCCGGAGCTGTGGTCACCCAGAGGGTTTCTGCAACTTTATCAGAGTATTTGTCTTTTTGCTCCTCATCGTCTGGAGGCTTGAAAAACCTTAAACTGTGTTTCCAGTAGAATAAAGCGATCAATAAACATAATGTGTAGAGAAAAAAATAAAAAACCAAGAACCTGAAGACCTTATGCAGCATATTTAACTGAGTGCAAAACCCTGTGCTCAAGGCTTCGTCAGCAGATTGACTGACTTCATTCATCAGACAAACCAAATAAAACTTTTACAAACTTCCTTGTTGACTCAGAAATGAAGGCGTGGCTTCATTTTTATCTTGACTACATCTATCTGCTTCTAAACATAAAGTTAATATAAATTATGGGACTAAAGCTCTTCTTCCTCCCTGTTTGGACATTTAAACTAATATTTACCTGAGAAGAATAAGATCACATTAATGTTGAAATAATGTTTTATTCAGATTTAGCTTTAGATTCATGTACTGCAACATTTCTGTGTTTTCGTGTGGAAAACATTCAGAAAAACAGCTCTGTGTTTACAAGAATATGTTTAGAAATGACACAAAAAAGATGGTTTTGGATAAAAAAAAAAACATTCTCTTCTGGACTAGAAGATGAAACCAGAACAAAGGGGTAACCTTGGCACCGTACTGGACCAGACCCTGACCCTGACCCAGCCCAGTCCACCAGGTGAATCCAGGTCACCCTCATACCTGTTAAATAATGAAGGCAGGGCTCCAGGTATGATTATGAATCATCTTGGAACACATACTCTTTCCTTTCATCACAACAATGTAAAGTGGTTTGATGAGAGCCGTGAACAAACCAGTTTATTTAATTACAAACCAGTTCTTTCCAGGAATCAGCTCTGATCTCTCTACTAAAAGCATGTTCAAAATGAGAGTTCTTCATCACATTTATTTGACTCGTCTTCAGTTCTGTCTTTTCATCTATTGGTTTTCTGTTTGCTTTGTAGAAATTTTAATGTTTTACTGCTTTTAAAATTTATGGTCTGGCCTCATCAAACCAACGTGATCTCTAGTCAGAACTTGTTCTTTACATTACATAACTGGTATTTTGTATCTGCAATAGTTAGTAGGAATGATGAGCACAAAGGGCATGAGTTAATTGTTGTACAGGTAAAAGATTAAACATGAAAAACAAGTCACCATTTTCTTAAAGTAATAGACTACACTTTTTTAAACAGGTGTATTTTAAAGAAATGTTACAAATATGTTCATTCCTACAAGCTGTCAAATAGTTTTATCTTTTTATTTTTTACATTTAAAAAATACACAAAATTATAAATGTTATTAATGGAGATTAAATAAAAATGTTTTATGTTTGAATGTGTTTTTTTTTGCTATTAAAAAAATCCATCCATTCTGTCCTTCTTGTTCCTAATCAGGGTCAGGGTGGG
>NW_013953316.1:9030-16545 GCF_001266775.1 Austrofundulus limnaeus
AAAAAAAGGCGCACTTTTGTCCGCCCGGAATTTTATGTGCGTTACACACAATGCTACGATGTTAGCGCTTCCGCTAGCAGTTACTCTGTCGACGCGTCAGACGTGTATGCTTGCTAAGCGCTATATTTAGCTTTAGAAAAAGACGAAGAGTGCCAAAACAAAGCGCTCAGAAAACGAGAAATTATAAAAAGCATGGGAACATTTAAAACTAAACAAGGACAGCGCGCATCCTCGATGCTTCTGCACCGGAACAAAAACACTGCTCTGCAGCAGTGTTTTTATGTATACAGGTATATGTTCCCTTTGCTAAATACGGTTACCTAAATCTGTGATAATCTGTCATGTTCCAGATGTACAACGAGGAGGTATATTTAAGCTAACGTTATTTGTGCWGACTAATCATGGTCACCTGGCAGGGTTTTTATAAAACTGTTGTCTGATTAAAAACAAGACTTACTGTAAGTTTGTCAGATAAAATAAAAGCACAGCAACAGATTGACAGCTTGAGCTGAAACACGTTTTTTTGTTAATAAGCTTTCATCTTAATTTAAATGACATACTTGGACTGAATATGTCAAGTTTAAAAGTATTTATAGAAGTTAGTTGGATTTTTTTTATTTGCTGCTGCTTTTTATGATTTTAGCCTTCATTATACTATCATWTTGGTTTATAGCTMAGCAGTCAAGATTAAATCTTTTTTTATTGCCTAAATGGGAGCTCTGCATCAACCTAATAACAGTCTTAAAATAATCTTTTGTTACAATTAACAAGTGAACTCTACAAAACTCAACTGCAACACCCAAATGTTTATATTACACATTTTACTTGTTAAATTTCTAACAATTGTCCAATCCATAACAATAAATTTACAGCATTCAGATTTTTCAGTGATGGTTAAAAATGATTCAGTGACAGAGTGCTTTTAATTAATGCCTCCTCAAAYCTCACAWACATAAATACAAACAAATGGAGTTTAAAATGCATTAATTAATACAACTGTTATTGTAATTTTACATTGATTGCAGCAGGGTCATCAGCAGGTGTATATTACCCCTTCACATTAGTAAATAATTGTATTTATCATAAAACAAGCTTAAATGATTACTGCAGAACATGACAGTTTTTTTTCTATCTGATTACTCAATTAATCATCAGAATCGTTAGCTGCAGCCCCAAATACATGTGTTGATCCATCCCCAGCCTGTTTCAGATAACTAAATCACTATGCATTTTTTGCTTAGCTTGTTTTGTATTTGTTTCAGATAAATGGACAGCTTTGTCATCAACACATTGACAGAGTGGCAGCTGACAGACCTTGTAGAAAGATTTAAAGGTAAGAAATATATATTTTTTATGTTAAAATATATTTTTGACATCCACAGCATGTCAAATTTGCATTGCTACTCATAGTGATTATTTGGGAGTTGACTGCATTATTTTTTCATTTATCTCTGCACCTAGCCTTCTGACAACYTCACATAAATCTCAAACAATATCTTTAGAGAGAAAAATGCTAAGAAAACTTCAAATTTGTCACTTTAGAGAGCCTGCAGTGGAGAGAGGCCTGTGAAGTTTTTGTGAATTTACTAAGGTGCTAATTAAGCATGTGGCACTCCTAACCTTGTTCAATGCCATCAATCCTTCTTCCGCCTGCTCTAAAGTGTGCTAAATAGCTGCTTAAAAATCACATTTCTTGATTAAAACAAATTTTATATTAAGTTATATAATTTTATTAAGAGGGTTAAACCAAGAAATGTTACCATTTTTATTAAAAATATAATTCTGGTAGAGGAGCATTTTGCAGCTAATTAGATTAATTGGCAACAAAGCAGTAAGGGTAAAGCAGTATAAAAAACGTTTTAGAGAGGTTTTTTTATTTAATACCCAGCTGTATAGCAACAGTGCATGGCACCTGGATTATAGACTTGAATAAAAATAGCCTAGACATTTTCAGTTAATGAATAATCATTTAAATAATTGCAAATACGATTCTTAGTTGAATATTTGTGTTTTTTTTTCTTGAATAAAGGAGCCATAGTTGTAAGTGCGTCATTGTATTTTGTTGTACTAAATGATAGTGTCTGTCTGTTTTTGTGTTTTCTATTTTTGTTTTTCAGAGGAGGGGATTGATGAGGAGAGTTTTCTTCTTTTAGATGAGGCTACCATCAACCAGTTGATCCCAAGAGCTGGACCTAGGCTGAAGTTTCTCAAAAACTTTAGAGGTCTTGTACGTAATTAGTCAGTGGACATGTGAGAGACTCAGTTCTATTCTATTATTTCTATGTAATAGTATGGGAATATGGCATATACTTGCTTTAAGTGCAAAAAACTTATTTCAGGGGGTATCAAGAGTCTTTTTATGCATTTACGTGTAGTACACCATCTAAACTCAGCATCAACACATTTCCAGTGTAGTGAAAATGGTTGTGGTAGGACATTTTCTTACATGTGGTCTTTTAAAAGACACTTGGAAAAAGAGCATGAAGATGGAAATGCTCTTGTTGACCCTTTTGAAGGTCCAGCCCCATCTGCACAAAAAGTAGAAATTTTGCATGCTGAAATGGAGCCAGCACAGCAAAATGAGGAAGTTGAAGAGAATTGGGATGAACTAGAGCCAGAAGGCATTACCAATCAGGTGGCACTCTTTTTAGCCCATCTTAGATCCAAATCTTCTGACATATTCAAACTTAAACTCTGTGGTACATCATGCCTCAAATTTAATCAGTGATATTGTCAGCAGACTGAAGTCAAAGACTATTTCTTTATTTCATCAGTTTGGTCTAGATCAAAACCAAGAAGTAGAAGAGCTTGGGGTGGAGTTCTCAGAAGCAGCTGAACCATTCAAAGGACTGGAGACAGATTATAAACAGATGTTATATTTTGCTAAATCTGGAAACTTCATTCAGCCAGTTGAGGAGATTTTTTCTGGGGTTTCCTATGTTCAGCCAATGGCCTCTGCCACTGGCATTGTCCAGCAAGTTGGAATTCCTGATTCCTACTACCGTATTCCATTAACGAGCCTTTTGACCAAGATCCTTGAAATTCCTGGGATTTTGCAGGCCATGCTGGAATGGCAGCACAGAGAAGGTGATGCAATTCAGGATGTTTTTGATGGGGAGTATGTCAAAACACATCCATTGTTCCAGAACGAAGTTTCAATACCACTTTTGATTTACCAAGATGACTGTGAGATAGTAAATCCACTTGGTTCAAAGACTGGGATTCACAAGTTAGGACTTATTTATTTCACTTTGAAGAGCTTGCCACCAGATCTGCTATCAAGTTTACAGTCACATTTCCTTTTAGCAGTGTACAAATCCGATGATGTAGCGAGCTATGGCGTCGATGCAATCCTGCGTCCTATTGTGGAAGAGATCAAGTGTCTTGAGAGCGATGGCATCCTTATTAGTACTCCCTACTATCAAGGTGTTGTCAAGTTCACGTTGCTCCAGGTAGTTGGAGATAATTTGGGTGTGCACAGTGTACTTGGCTACATTGAAAGCTTTAGTGCAAATTATGTTTGTCGGTTCTGCAAAGCAGATAAAGGAGTGGTGTGGTCTTTGACACTGGAAGATGCTGCACTATTGCGTGATTACAGTAGTTATAAGGCAGATTTGCTTACAGCAGACTCCTCCCAGACAGGCCTAAAAAGAGATAGTGTCTTGAACAACTTATCTTTTTATCATGTATCAGACAATGTGGCAGTTGACATCATGCATGATGTACTGGAAGGGGTGGGGCCCTATGAAGTCAAACTTGTGTTGAGTTCATTAATCGAGCAAAAGCATCTCACACTAGAAAAGCTCAATTACAGAATAACAAGTTTTGACTATGGGTTTTGTGACAAGAGTAACAAACCTTCTATCATAAGCAAGTCTGATCTCAGAAACCCAGAAGGCTCCATGCGGCAGTCAGCATCTCAAATGTGGTGCCTACTGAGGTTACTGCCGACAATGATAGGTGATCTTGTCCCTAAGGACAACAAGCATTGGGAACTTCTACTTCTCCTACTCTTGTGCATGGAGTTCATCTTTTCCCCTTCACTTACTGTATCAGCAACACTGTACTTAAGCAAAATCATTGAAGACCATCATTCCCTCTTTCTGGAGCTCTATCCTCACCTACATTTACGGCCAAAGCACCACTTCATGCTACATTACCCAAGAGTCATTCAAAAACTCGGACCCTTGAGGCAGTTCTGGGCAATGAGATTTGAAGCTAGACATTCATTTTTCAAACAGGTTAGCCATGTAACTTGCAATTTCAGGAACATTTGTAAAACAATGGCATTCCGCCATCAGATGATGCAGTGCTACAATTTCCTGTGTGGAACTGTGTTGTGCCACAATACAGAAGTTGGTCCAGGGTACAGCACATTTTTGGCCAACCTTGAGGGGTTTCAAGAAATCAAAAGTGGTCTAGAAGGTATTCCGCTTTTTAGTGAATTGTATATGCCAGCCTGGATTACATTTAAGGGAACGGAATATAGGGCAGGCATGACTGTATTCCTGTCCTATGATCATTATGGTGAGCCTCAGTTTGGTCTAATACAATCAGTTTTACTACTGGATCTAATGTCACACACGCCAACAACAAAACTTCTTGTCAAGAAATGGGAAACGCAGTGGTTTGACAGGCATTTATTCGCATACAGTGTGATTCCCACTCAGGTTTTGGCAGCTGTAGATGTGAGTGAACTGCTTGATCACCATCCCCTTCATGCAGCCAAGTCATACAGAGAGGATGATGACAATTTATACATTTCCCTGCGCTATAGACTTTTTTAGATAATTAGCTGACTGTTATCAGATGTGTGTGTGTGTGTGCATGTATGACATTTACAAATAGTATTTTGACAGACTTAAATGTTTTATATTAAATGAAAAGGACTAGTTTGAAATTGTTCCCCATACTATTTAGTTATTAGCATTACATGCTGCAAAATATGTCCATTGCTTATTAAAGATGATCAGTATTTGCCTACTGGGATGGGAAGAACTACTGGACCTCTGGAATGGAATGTCATGGGACAACTTACGTTTTTAAGTGACTACTGGGATGGGATAAGTTGTACTGTAAGTATCTTTGGCATAATCACTTGCTATCTATATGCTCCATTTACATTGTTTGTCACCGCTACAGTAAAGACAACCACATGGTCCCAGAAAGTTAAATTGGCACCCTTTACATCAAGAAATAGACAAAGAATTTCTGAATGGGTTTGTGTCTGAAACTGTGTGCACCCTCTCAAAGTGTGCTGCACCACTGTCCAAATGTATTGTAACAAATGATGTCATGACAATTTGTGCACCCTACTGTTCTGGAACCCAGGTCCTGAAGCTAGCTCCGTAACCACAGTATCAACAGGGGCAGCTCAACTTGACAGTTAGTTAACCTCAAATACTACCCTGCATTAGCTACAGCTTAAATCCTTAAGATGTGAAAAATGCAGTCGGCATCTGTCCCACCATCTATACTGTATGCAATCCACTAGTCTAGTCTGGAGCACTTCCTATCACCTTGTTCACTAACCATCCAGGAGTTTACATTTTGATGCTCAGCCAACTATTCCAAGCAGCATCAACTGTTTATTATACTAACCTGGATTTTCAATGTAGGTTGAACCACCTGTTGTTGTGCCTGTTACCCCACCTACAAGCTCTGATGTCATATCAACTGCCACACCTCCAGCCCTCATGGAGGAACAAGCATCCACAGTTATGGGACCAGTGAATCAGCTGATACAGACTATACACATCATTCCACAGTTTGTAAGTTCTACTTTTAAGGCTTGGGTCTCAATTTTTTTTATCAACAGTAGGCTGTGTAATTAATGAAAGCCCAACTTTACAAAACTGAATTTACCTAGTTAAGAAATAGTCATTTTCTTATGATTGACTGAATGTACAGTATTTTACTACCCTTTTATGCTCTATGCTTCTTTGATAGGATTTAATATCTTCACTGAAATCAACCAGTCTACAAGTTCCCAATGCATCGTATTTCAATTCTTGTAGACTATCTAATTCAACATTCTTAACCAATTAAGCCAGGTTATATTGTGCAATACAATCTCACAACAGAATGATTCAACTCAGATCATCTTTCCCTACATAAATAAATCTGCAATATTTTATTTTCTGTCAATTCTCTCAGGATGTGCGGCAGGTTCTTGCAAGCTTACCGGATGGCAAGCAAATTGTTGAGAGCCTTGATGCTAATGTTATCACAACTCGCCAGAGATGTCTCCTCGTCCGAATTCTGGTGTCACACCTTCTGGAGAAGTTTGGAGAGAAGTGCTTCAATAATTTATATATATATATTTACTTTTTTTTTGTTTGTTTTTTATGTGGCATGGGGTTTCTGTTAAATATGCTAACTTTCTTAATTAAAATTAAAATGTACTTCATTTTCATAGCACTACTGTGAGGTTTGACATTGACCTATATTTGCTAGTAAGAACTAATCTTTCAACTGGACAACTTTAAAACTGCACACAAAACAGCTATTTACATGGGATACATACATGTTTCAGCAATGTTATAAAGGAGAAGTTTTAAATGTTATGACTTAAAATGAATGAAATGCTTACCCTCAGCATAGTCCATTTTGAGATGTTAATTAAAAACCCAAGTCCTGTGTTCATTGTTTTGATCATGGTTGGTTTACGTTTACTCCACAAATCATTGCATGTTGATTTACTTTTTCTAAAATGTCATTAGGCACAATTTCCTTACCTGCGGGTGAACAAAGCATAATCTGCTGATGCAAGCTTTTGCAAGTGCACAATAATAAAAGATGCCCAGCAAATATATAAAATAGTTAAATGGACTTGCCTGTTTTTATAGAAGAAATGAGACAACAATATAATTGCAGTTAGCATTTTTTTTATTTGTTCAAGCCAACTCACATGAACTACTTTATGGATCATTACCCAATCAAAACTTTGAACACAAGATTCAGGTAATACATTAATCTGTACAAATTGGTAATCATAAGTATTTGTCATAGTGTTTGTATAGAAACTATACATTTAAACTAGTTTTCAGTATTTCTGTGTAATGTTTTTTGTGCTATAGTCCTTCATCAGAGACCAAAATGGCCCTGGCATCGGATTTGGTTCAATCATTTCCCAGTTTGAAAGACTCATCGAGCTCAGGAAGAGTGAGTGTTTTTAGTAAAAAGTCTTTGAGATTTATTTGGGGTGTCATGGGTATCAACCAGATTCCAATTTGATTTTTAAGCTCATTTGTATTTTTTTTTCTCCTGGTTCAGTGTTTTCATGGGTCCTTTAAAAAGTGGAATTTGAGGCACTACGTGTGCCTGTAGTGTTTTTTATTTTTATTTTTGTGATGGGATATGGAAAAGCATATATTGAACTTGAATGATGAAACAGCCAGTTAACAGATGGAGTCTGTTAACTGGCTCACTGGCACATAGCTTCATGCTACATGTTTCCATCTGCTTCCCAAACAGAACGATACATTCTGACAGCATTTGTGTTGAAATATATCC
>NW_013953316.1:21739-24642 GCF_001266775.1 Austrofundulus limnaeus
GAGTCCGGTCTGTATTCACACCAGAAGAGAACTAAAGTGAACTGCACCAGAGTTCATTTGGAAGTGGACCGAGACCACCTCAAAAAGCAGGTCTCGGTCCGGTTGTTTGATCCGCACCAGAGTTCGTTTGGAAGCGGACCGAGACCACCTCAAAAAGCAGGTCTCGGTCCGGTTGTTTGATCCGCACCAGAGTTCACATGAGTGTATTCACACCTGCACAAAAGGTCCGGACCAACGCTGGAAACGACACGTCCACTACGTGTCCCAAACCCTAAAATTACCCAATATTCACCCTAGAAATCCTGTCCCTGACCCCCATACCTTAAATTAACCATGAACCCTGATCCCTAATATTAACCACAAACCCCAACTCAAAGACCCCTATATTTTGCATCCCGACGCGTCAAAACTGGACACTGAGGGAACCTAGCCTGGTGCGTCAATAACTGATGCGAAGGGGTTACCTGATGAGTCAAAATAAGGCCTGCGTCACACCAAAAGATAATCATGCTGATTTTTGCTCTTCTGACAATCTTAAATCCAGATTATCATGATGTCTCTAAAGATAACAGCAGATATTCCCGGGTGGTGAGTTAAGAGTGATCTAGTCGGCTCGGAAAGACGTCGGGACCGCTCTGACCTCAAATCGGGGATATTCAACATGTTTAATTTTTTGGCCTGATATCACAGTGTGTGTAGTGTTCACCCGAGCTCTCAGCCTGTGAATGAGACGTGTAGCCAATCAGAAAAAGAGAGGTGACGTAAACACAGAGGGGAATCCAAAATAAAGATATATAACCATCATGACTCAGCAGAAAGTCTGCTGGATGTTAAAAGTCCTAAAGTGTTTTTCCTCTGGTAAAAATAGTCCACAAACGATCAACATTGTTTCTTCCTCGTCACAAATGTTTATTTACACTGAACTCACGTCTCTCTGGAGGTCACGTGAGATTTTCCCTCTGACATCTGAATTCTCGCGAGATTTCAGGAAGTCTCGCGTGATTTCACATCTGACATCTGAATGTTCATGAATGAAACATCTTTTTGTGTGTGGTGTGTTGTCTCTTGTTGTGTGTCTGTACACCACACACTGTAGGACCAAACCTGGTAGATCCATGATGTTTTTATCCTCTCGTGTGGGCTCTATCCGTTTTTGAGAATCGGCCGACTGTTTTAAAATCTTGTAGTGTGACTCAGCCTTCAGATGCAGAGGGATGACCAAGTGTCAGTCTGTGACGAGTTGGGAGTCCGAATGTGTTCAAATAGTTTACCTTTTTGTATTCAGTCTCCTGAAACCATGGAGACTATTAAATCTCTTTTAAACCTTGCCTGGTTAAATAAAAATAAATAAAATAAAATAAAATAAATCTATGCTTAAAACCTATCTTCACCAGGGTGGGTGATGTTAGGAAATTTAGTATCAATCCAAGACATAAATGCAGGGCTAGTATCTCTGATAGTCATACTGGTCATATTAGATTAATTTTGTTTTCATCTTCAGTCAGCTGATTATGATCAAATGCAGAAGTGAGATTTTAGGCAAATAAAAATATATTAACCAACTACAACAATGTAAAACAATGTGTAGAAATAACTAAATAATTCATCTATTACCTTCTACACATTTTTTAATTAAAAAGGACACTAGTGCAAAACAAAGCAAAAGAAGCAACAATGTAACAAAAATACAAATATAACCAGGAAAAGGGTGGGTTTCGGCTAAAATAGTTGGGACTACGGACCACTGACTTCACTTTATTCATGGCACTGCCCTTTTAAAAGCTTTGGTAAAAAAAAAAAAAGAAAAAGAATAAGCCAACATGAGGCTAGATGAGATTAAAAAAAGATCTCACATGTCCTCACAGGACAAAATGTTAGGTTACAAAAAAAACCTCTGCATGCAAAATTACACTCTGTTGGGAAAAAGGGCAATGGGTTTATGTTACAATTTTACGTTTTAACTTATATATTGCTTTATTAAATCCCCTGGGGACCCCAAAGTGCTTTACACACATTCACACACTGGTGGTGTAAGCTACATTGTAGCCACAGCTGCCCCGAGGCACACTGAGAGAGGCGGGGCTACCCTCTGACCACCATCAATGGTGGGTGAAGTGTCTTGCCCAAGGGCACAATGACTGAGAAGGCTGGAATGGGGAATCAAACCTGCAACCCTACGGTTACAGGATAACTTTAACCACTCCACCACAATTCACTTTAATTTTACTTCATCATTTAACATATCTGTGTCTGTTTTATTTGTTCATTCAGTTGAATCTTTTAATTGCATATAATTTTTTTTCAATGAGTGAAATAAATGTTTTAATAAAATAAAATAAATAAATAAAAATAATCGTGATGCACTTTGGTCAACCTTTGTTGATTTTATGTGCTATATAAAGAAATTGACACTGACTTAACAGTGCGAGGGGAGGGGGTCACCCTGGACAGGTCTCCAGTCCATCACACATCCCAATAAAATGTTAAATACCAATATTAAAAAAATTATATTTAAATTAAAAACACTTCTTTTTAAATTCTTGTGTAATTTTTGTAAATATTGATGCTCTTTGAGCCCAGAAGAATACACATTTTTATTGCATTGGTTTCATGTAAAATAAACTAAAATAAATCACAGGGAATAACTTACGGCTGCCTCAGGTGTGTGGAAGCAGCCAAACAAACAAACAAACAAACATATCTGACATTTCAAATGCATCAACTCACAGTTTAAAACCCTGTGTGCTTTTATTGGTCTGTTTTTAGTGCAGCATGTTTAAAAGTTTGTGGTTCCTGGAGATCATTGAAAACTGATTGTGAAAATATTTAAATGTGTGTGTGTGTGTGTGTGTGTGTGTGTGTGTGTGTGTGTGCGTGCGTGCGTGCGTGCGTGCGTGCGTGCG
>NW_013953316.1:24802-26024 GCF_001266775.1 Austrofundulus limnaeus
GTGTGTGTGTGTGTGTGTGTGTGTGTGTGTGTGTGTGTGTGTGTGAGAGAGAGAGATTAATCCAAGAGTTATGTGATGAGTGTTGCAATACAACAGATCTGCTACATTTTTCTTTTACTAATTTTCCCTGCATCCGTTTCCAAAATCTACACATTGCTGACCCTGATGGTTTTTATTAATTTTGTTGCACCAAATTAAATGAATGACCATTATTTACATGTGTCTTAATTAGGATCTTTTGAGTATGTGATTAACTGGAGTGAACATCTGCTTAGTTTTATTAAATGTTGCTGCAATTTATTTTGAAATTTGTAAAAGTTTAACCTTAAATTTTCTTTAACAGTTCATGAGAAGATCTACAGATCCTACACAGAGAGGCTTGGATCAGCTGTTACGACCCACTGGATCAGCAGGAGGTAATGAGACTGGAAGACAACATGTGGAGTTACCTAAAAACAGTAAAAGGTTGTAGAATGAGGCCATGAGCCATGCTGCACCCAGGCAGGCTGCAGTAGAGGGAGGGGGAAACAAGTACTCTCTACCTTCCAGCGAAAAGGGTGTGACCCATAATTAGCCTGATCACAACTTCAGGTAATTGGGACAAACACAGGTG
The DNA here is from genome assembly GCF_001266775.1 of Austrofundulus limnaeus. Classification (NCBI taxonomy): domain Eukaryota; kingdom Metazoa; phylum Chordata; class Actinopteri; order Cyprinodontiformes; family Rivulidae; genus Austrofundulus; species Austrofundulus limnaeus. Next base: position 25,416 of record NW_013953316.1, read on the forward strand.
AGGCTCTACTTAAAAAATGTTGACATTGTTATGGAAATATTTATTTAACAAAGACAGAAATACGTCGTCCAAGAAGGTACTCTGTGGGATTGTCAGCTGAGTTTTACTGCAACAACAGGAATCACGGAGAACAACATCCGACTGTTCCCCTGCTCCTGTCTCCTGCTTCCCTTGCCCTGAGACAGTTGAGGCCTCATAAATACTGTTTAAAGAGTAACTTACCCCAAAATTTACTTTTTTAGCTGATAAACTGTCTAGAATGTGTCTAAAATGTTATATAGTACTGTTTCTGCGCTAATTTTGATGTTTTTGTGCGTATTTGTTCAAATCAGTAATATTTGGTCTAAAAACGTGTTTTTGCTGCTCACATGGGTAGAGCAGTGGTACTGCAGGCTAATTTACGTATTGGTTAACGGCTCTCCACGGTGACGTATCTTCTCCACGGTTTCGTCACAGCGGCTGTGTTCTGGTATAAAAGCCTCTCTCTAAGACACGCCCCTGCAGCAGTCAGAGGGTGGAGGCAGAAAGGCAGCGGGTAGCAACTTGCACAGATTATCTGTAAATTATAAAGATTTAACATCATTTTGCAGGTATACGGACATATAGAGC
>NW_013953316.1:27119-28231 GCF_001266775.1 Austrofundulus limnaeus
CTTCTACTTCCTGTTATCTTCTTCATCATCGTCTTTTTCACCAGTAGAAACAGACGGTTGTTGATCACGTGACTCTGTGATGTGAAAAAAGTGTTTCCATTGCAGTTTTGTGAAAAACACCAATTTATATACGGCTGAAAAACCACCTCATCCTAGAGCAAATACATTTTGTCGAAAAACGTAATTTTTTTCAAAATTGACGTGTTTCCATTGAGCAAATTTATTTTCGAAATTCTAATTTGCGCATTTTCATGGTGAATGGAAACGCAGCTAATATTTAGTTCAATCACAGACATAATCTCATAACAGCTAATCTAGCTGACCAGGATCAATAGAATAGAATAGAATAGAATAGAATAGAATAGAATAGAATAGAATAGAATAGAATAGAATAGACTTTATTGTCCCACCAAAGGGAAATTCAGGTGTCACAGCAGCATCAGTACAGACCAGTGACGGCTGGTGGATTTTTCTCCAGGGGGGCTACAACTCCTAAAAAGGCTCATCTCCGAAAGCAATCAAACATGTACCAAGTTGTATCACAACAGTGTATTCATTAAACAAATGAAAACAAAGCAGTATTACAATTTCATGTAGATTTTTGTTTTTTTGTACATAAATTTTGCTCTTCTTTTACTGAGAAGCAAATTTCTTCATGACTCTGGTTAAAGTCAGGGATGTTTTAAACGGGCAATATCATGTAAAATCAACTTTTTTGAGTTTTATATCATGTTATAATGTTATACTCTCATAAAAACATGTCCAAAGCCTTGCTCTGACTCATTCATCATGTTAGAGAAATCCTGCAATGTTTTTATGAAGCCATGCTGAGGAGCAAAACGACAGGTGGAGACCTGAAACACCTTTTGGTACCAGAAACACCCCTGGGACGTGTCTTTAAGCCGAACTTCCTCATCACGGAGCACACCCCCTCCCCCCACAGCACACACACTGCCCATGACTTCTGCAGGCTCTCGGCAGTAACAGAGCAAAAGTGAAAGTGAATCTGTCTGCTGAGATCCACTACTGCTCACTCAGTGAAGCTCTTTTCAGGTTCAAACTACCTTTGAGGAAATGTATTTTCAGATGCCAAGTAAACTGCATCATAGCGC
>NW_013953316.1:28762-33871 GCF_001266775.1 Austrofundulus limnaeus
TGGGTGAGCCTCCATGGTCTTCAGTGTTGCTTCAGAGAACTGTCCTGCAGGAACCTGTCTGCAGCAGTGTAGCTCTGATCAGATGTTTTGTGAATGTTTCAAGATGATGTCAGAAACCTAAAGCAATAAATACACAAATTTAATTCAATATGAAGATGGCTACAAGTGAGCTTTCTAATATATATTTAATATATAGACATGAATTAATGTTATTTTAATAGCAACAAATCTGCCGATCTATTTGTGCAATAAACAAATGTGGCTCCCACAGCTGATTAGCTTTAGCTAACACAAAAAAGGTTTAATTCGGTCAATTTTACAAATCTTGGGCTAATTTGGAGTAGCACTCTAGGTCCTAACAGTTCTGCACGCATTGTTTTTTCTCAAGTTTGACCAAAATAGTGTTAACATGGACAGTAAAGAACTAAAATTTTATTTATTTTTTTATTTTACCATTGTTTAACCAGGCAAATCCCATTGAGATCACAGATCTCTTTTGCAAGGTGGCCTGGGCCTGAATGCAACCTATTGTACATGTTTTTATTCTGTACCAAGAGAAAACCCATGAAAGCACGAGGAGAACATGCAAACTCCACACAGAAAGACCCCCAGGTCCAAACCAGGGATCAAACCCAGGACCACAAAATATCAAATAATCTTACTTTGAAACTCTGGCATGAAAGGTGGTAGGAGATGTGCATTCCTTCAGGATATATGCCACTTTTAATTTTGTTAAAGTATAATCAGTCATGTGGTTGTTCCATCCACAAGGTTTTGGTCATTTTACTCTTTATAAATCTGCTTCCAGGTACTGTACAACAGGAAGAGTAGTTGAAACAAAATGCAGCAACTGAGTGCTTTCAGCGTTGACAAACACGCCCACAAGCTTCTGAGCAATCGCACTGTAATGCTGTGTTCACACCGAACGCAATTTCAGTATCAAAGTTGCATCCAACGCTTCAAGTTGGACGTTTGTGCACTTTGAGGTCAGACACAGGTCAGCTCTTGAAGCGCTGCACGTCAAGAGCCTCCCTGCCCCTCCCTCCTCTGCCGGTCTCTCCTCTGTCAGCCTCTGTTTAATGTCGGATGAAATATAGGAAGTGACTTTGCTTTATTTGCAAGAACATGTCAGATAATTAATTCATAATTAATTCACCAGATAATTCAGAGACGTTCTGAGTGTGGTGAGTTTCATCACCCAGGAGCTGCGGGAGAGGCTCACAGCTCGCTTTCAGAACCATTTTTGTCCCGAGTCCAGTCTGATGAGTCGCTGCCACGCATTGATGAGGATATCTCCTGTCAGGACACCGACTGCAGGCACTCGATTTCAGCTAAAAAGCTCCTCTCCATCTGTTTCAGGTTAGTGGACATCATTCAGTAAACTGTCCCGTCGGGAAATATGTCGCTACGTCACACAGTGGAGTCTCTCTGATTGGTTGACGCGGCGCGTCAAGCTGCAAAAGTTCAGATTTTCCAACTTCAGCTATTTGCGCATCAAGCGCGTCGAACGCTCAGATCGTTCTAATCGCGCTGCTCTAATCGCGCTGCTCTAATCGCGCTCGAGGCGCCGCAGAACTTCCTGACGCTGCTTGAAGCGCGTCCACCATAGACTTTGCATGTAAACCTGATGCTCCTGACGCTGAAATCGCGTTTGGTGTGAACGCATCATTAGAGTTCTTATGTGGAGGGGAGGAGTTTTCACCACAAGTTGTGACAAGAATGGGTGGAAGACTTGAAGCTGAGAACAAAATGACGTGATTGTAGAGGCATTTAGTCAAACAAGTAAAAAGTAGGTTTATTTTAAAATACCAAAGTGTATGAATCATCTTCTCACTCAGGATTCAGACAGTCTTCAGGCAGTCTTGGATTTATCCTTACTAAACTGACATTGTGAGGCTGGGTTAACCTGAGCTGTTTTTTATCCTGTGGTACCAGTATTTCATTAACTGTATCTACGATTGCCATCTTCCAGCAATGTCACTTGTGATTTAACCCCTTTATATTATGTTTTTCCTTCAGTCCACGTGTTCCTCGGGCGTTCTTCTGTTTTTTTTAGTGCCAATTGATTCAGTTCACACATGACTGATGAGTTATTGAACAAAAAGTCAACATAACTAATTGTTTTCCAGTTAGTCAATGAAAGTATTTGTTTGGAGTTTTCTCTCATTCAGAATAAACACAAAGTACTTGTATCTGTAAACATGCATGAGACTAATTCATTCTGACACCCAGCACTACCAAACAACAGATTAATGGTGAGCCTGAGGCATCTGTGGACCTGAACATGTGTGGAACAGTAGATTGTTACCCTCTATGGAGATGTGGTCAGGGGATGTTGGTAGTTTTCCTTTTTAAACAAACCTGTGACGTATTTGTTTTCCTGAATTTAGGAGCCAAATGTTTGGGATGGAAGAGAAACAGAAGGTCTTAAGTCCCTCCAACAGACCCAAAACCTTATAATTCAGTCTGGAGAGCTTTTACTCCTGGCACATCTGTTGACACTGACAAATATTTCTGTTGCCCCAAAAACCATTACTGAATAAAAACCCTCCACTTTTAGTCACTAATTGTTAGTGTACGTATATCACTGATGTTAAAAGTTACCGCCAAATAAACTGTGTGAATATTTGTAGTTTTTTTTCTAATATCAGCACTTTCTTGGCAAATAACATTCTTATATTACATACAGTATATCACTTTGTAATGTAGACATGGTCAAATGTAACCTCTGTAAACTTTTGTGTTAATTTTGATTTTTTTAATGTCCAAGTACAAACTATTCATAGCATTAAAGATGGTTTTACAGCTTGTTTGCTGATGACACATTTCTGACATGGCAGTTTTTCTAAGTGGGCATCATTCAGGAGAATGTCCTGTCGGAAAATGTGTCACTATGTCTAACACATTCTGTCGGACTCGTAACATATTGACGCGCGTCCGTCTTTGCCGCCCGTGGCTTTTCCGGGTCACAGGATTAACCATTACCTTAAGGGTCCGTGGTTAACATGAGGGATCAGGATTAATGGTTAACTTTAGGGTCTGTGGTCAGGGATAATGGTTAATTTGAGATACTGGCGTCATGTATAGGTTGTACATAGCCAATATAGGTTAAATTTAGGGTCTGGGAAAATGGTTAACATGAGGGATCTGGGTTATTGGTTAACTTTAGGGTCTGTGTTCAGGGGCTTGTCCTCCTCCACCTCATCTCGTACAGAACAGATGCGCGGGGTATTCCCCCCGCGTCAACAGCGGGGGGCATGAGAATGGGCTCCTATGTCACATGGCGGAGTCTCTCTGATTGATTGACGCTCTGTGTTGAGCTGCAAAATTCTGATTTTCCAGCTTCATCGTCTGCCGCAAATGCTCAAAATGCTTCAAAACGTACCACGCTAGGCCCACCATAGCACTTCCCGACACCCCTTAATGCATGTCTACTAAAGACTTTACATGTAAATCTGACACTTAAAACACGTTCAGTGTGAATGCAGCATAAAGGTGTCCATATGTGCTCTCAGCACCAGGACAGGACACCTTAGGTCAGAGATCAATGATCAACCTTTTGTCATCTTATCTGATCTGCGGCCACATGTCTTGGACACGTGAGTGAAGAGAGAGGCGGAGCTGTCAGCTGACCACTACCTGGTGAGTTGGCCTCGATGGTGGGGAGGATGCTGGTCAGACCTGGCAGACCCAAACATATAGTGAGGGGGTGCTGGGAATATCTGGCAGAGTCTCCTGTCAGACTGAGCTTTGAAGACCTCCTCAATCCCACCAGCACATGTTCCAAAGAGTAAACAAAGCCTGGGGACCCTGGGTCAGGCTCTCTAATCTCTGGTGCTGAGGTCAGAGGAAATCACAAATTTGTCAAGATTGCCCTTTGTCACCAATTCTTTTTATAATCTTTATAAACAGAACTTCTAGGTGCAGCCAAGGTGTTGAGGGGATCCATTTTGATGGACTTAGGATCATGTCTCTGCTTTTTGCAGATGATATGGTTCTATTGGCGTCTTCAGATTGTGACCTTCAGCTTTTGATGGAGCTCTTTGCAGCTGGGTGTGAAGTGCCCTGGATGAGGATCAGAGAACCTCCAAATCTGAGACCATGGTCTTCAGCCTGAAAAGCCTTTGTGTAGAGTGCCTTCTCCGAGGTCCTGCCCCAAGTGGAGGAGTTTAGGTATTTTGGGGTCTACTTCACGTATGAGAGAACTTCGAGAGAGACTTTGAGTAGAGCCTCTGCTCCTGGATGTCGAGAAGAGCCAGTTGAGGTGGCTTGGGCATCTGGTTAGGATGCCTCCTGGACGCCTCCCTGGTAAGGTGTTCTGGGTATGTCCCACTGTGAGGAGGCCCAGAGGAAGACCCAGGACCTAATAGAGAGACTGTTTCTCGGCTGGCCTTAGAATGCCTTGGGATTCCCCTGGAGGGACTGACCCAGGTGGCTGGGGAGAGGGAAGTCTGGGTTTCTCTGCTTCTCTCTCCCACGACTCAACTCTGAGTAAGCAATGGATGGATGGATGGGTTATAATATAAGAAATGTGTTTTTACTGAGAATTGAGACACAAACCAGGAGACAAATTCAAATTTAAACTTGAACATATATCTACAAAGAATGAAGCTAAACAAATACCTTCAGCTGGACCAAAATACAGACCTGTATTAGTCTCAGGATATTTTGGTAAAGAATCATGAATAAAAACCCACTTATTTATCCATACTCTTCTGAGTCTGGCCACACCTCATGGGCAAGATGTCACATTGAGTGGGAGGATCTTCTCTATAATGTGACCAGACCCATACACAGCAGTCTATCCCTTTAAATGAGAAATAAATTATTATATGTTGGTCTGTTGTATGGTGATAAGGCACTTGTTATCTGATCTACAGCTGTTTTTCCATTACATGGTGCGGCTCCACTCGGTTCTACTCAACTCGTCTCTACTCGGGTGTTGTAGACATTCTTCTGTAACCGATGCCATCATTATGCTTTGCAACAATAAGGTTGTGAAGGTCTTGAGAGAGCTCTTTACTTTTACCCATCATCAGATGGTTCTTGTGTGAGAGAGTTCAGCTGGTGTCTTGGCTTTCCATGCCTTTTTACACCTCCCTTTTCTTC
>NW_013953316.1:36340-43658 GCF_001266775.1 Austrofundulus limnaeus
GGTTTGAACTGCAGGAGATTGTCTTGACCATGTCTACATGCCTAAATGCACTGAGTTGCCGCCATGTGATTGGCTGATTAGAAATTAAGTGTTAATGAGCAGTTGGACAGGTGTACCTAATAAAGTGGCCGGTGAGTGTATATCACATGTGTATATTGTGGGGTTTTGTTTGTTATCTTTTATTAATCTTTCATTATTCTTCTCAGCCTCTCTTGTATTAAGCTGCAGTAATGTGCAAATTTCCAGACTGTGGGMYCAWTAAAGTTTTATCTTATCTTATTTTATCTTAAAAACAGTTTTTAGTCGGTAGATAACTGCGTTTTTGCTATGAAACTACAAACATGGCCGAACGGGGTGGAGTCGAACGTTCAGCGACCTGGAGGGGGCGGGGTGTGAAATATCTCACTTGTATTTAAAGAGACCGCACCAAAACAGCTTGCTCTGAGACACAGCTCAGAACAGGGGTAAAGCAAAGAAAGCAAGGAGTCTGTGGAGCAAAAAAAACGAGGAATTAAGACCAGTTTTATTTTAAATAGACCATAAGTGAATGATTTAGACGTGAAAAAGAAGGATTTAAAAGCATGATATGATACCTTTAAAGAAATATAAAATAATATAATGTACAGTATCTATATGACTTGTTGTTCGCCAAGGTTTTGATGTTGTTTTGTTTTTTGTAAATTACTTTTGTTTTAATTTATTCTTGGGATAAAAAGGGGCAGACATAAGATATTTTTCTTCTTTTTGCTGCCTTTCATTTTATTTTTCTTCTGTTTTGTATAGTTTGTCTTTGTTTTTTTAAATTAAATGAATAAATTAATTAATTAATAATGGTGATTGTGTACGAAAAATACAAATAAAAATACAAGTTATGAATAAATAGAAATATGAGTAAAATGTATATTTTCTTTAGTTCTATGCTGAAAATGTGTGAAAATCTGCTGGATACATTTTTTTGCTCATCAGAAATTAATCAGGTCTGAAGGTGTTAAATGCACCCGTGGATAATCGATATTTGGGTCACGTCTAGACTCAGAAATCCTACATAAACACCTGTCTTACCACTGGCCTCTAAAAATGCCAAACAGGTAGAAAACATTAAAGCCATTCAGCTCATTTTGACTCTCTTTTCATGTCGAGTTTGACCCTTTGTAAATGAAAGATCTTGAAATAATTTCCACTGATATTAAATGGTGTTTTTATGGTGGTTGTGACTCAACCGCCTCTACACATTTCCAGTGACAAACATACAAACATGACCTTTTGTTTCCTAACAGGTTGAATGAAATAGAGTAACAAATCAAAAGGGGTCTTTGGGAGTTTGGCATATTGACAGCTTCCCAGCCGGTAGAAAACCCCACTCAATAAACCATCTCCTTCCACAACAGAAATCCATTCGGCTCCGACCTCACCGACCCCTCTATCCATCAGCTGAAGAAAAAAACAAACAAACAAAAAGACACCAAGGAGGCACAAAAATATAACCTGCATCTGACATTTCTTTAAAAGGTAACAGAAAATTACATCTAGTGCTGATATCCAATATATTGACCAAAGATTTCAGTTGATTTCTTAAAACTGTAGACATCTTAATAAAACAAAGGCCCACTTCCTGTCATGGCAGAATTTGATTTCAAATCATCTTATGTTGAAAAATGACAGAGTTTTAACTACTTTGGTCGAACATTGTGTGATGCACAGTCTCATGTAATATTCTATGATTAACATGATTTTGTTTTCTATATGTTGTAAATGTCTTCTTATAAAGCAACTACACAGATAAATTAAGCAATAAAAAAAACGCAGGTAACTTTGTTTTACTTGTGACCGGGCCTTAAAATAGACCCAGCCTTTGCTGGATGCATGCATCCCATGTGGAATATTATTCTGTTTCCAGGTATGACAGGGAGCTGTGGGACACAAAGGTGACAGAAAGGAGGACACCTGCCGCAGAAACATATGGGACAAGCAGACTGTGATGAGATGAAATGTGACAGCTGAAGGGATCCCTGGAGATCCACAAGAGCTAGGGTCAAAACCAGAGCTGAGGACTCGGATGTGAGCTTTGGAAAAGTCCTTTGAGTCGGCTGAGACTGCAGGTATTTTTACAAAATATTCAGCTATTGTTTTTTTACAATGTGATGCACCTGACAGTACACAGAAATGTCTGTGCTGGCTTTAAAATGTTTTCTATTTTGAATCAGTATCTTTGGGAGGGAAACATATTCATTCATTTTAATATGTCAAATACTTAAAGAATACAATTAAACCAGAACTTCTTAAAAACATGGTAAATAGTACTTTTATTTCACTAACATCAGCTGTAGGCTTTTACAAAACAAACATGTTTTTTGCAGTAATGTAAGATAAGATAAGCTTTATTTGTCACATACACAATTACACATTATATAAAATGTGGTGAAATGTGTTTTGGCTGCATCCAAAAATCCCGAAGAGAAAATACAGGATAAGAAAAATTAACACAACTAATAAAACTGTATAAGACTGAATGTCAGATGAATTACAGTTTATTTATAAAAACTTTAGATGTTTACCTCAACTAGTAACCAGAGTTTAGGTTTGTGTATTATCTTGGTTAGTTATAGAACAGTCTAGTGGTAACTAAGTTTTCTATAAAAAAAAACAACACTCCTATAGTTGGTTAAGTAGTTCACATCTAATAGGTTAATAGCTGGGATTTAGTCACATGGTTCTAATGCAGCGTGATTTCAAATAGAGTGCATGAAGTAAAACATCTATAGAGGAAACCACTGAAGAGAGTGTATGTTGTATAGATTTAGATCCTGTTTCAAGACAAAGATACCTGCAATTTGTTAACATATAGTGTATATGTCAGACACAGTGGTGGGCACCAGTCCGCTAAAGTGCAAATTCGCTAATTGCGGACCTAAATATTTCGTTTGCGCTTTAGTGGACTTATTAATTTTTAAAATTCATAAGCAGATTTGCACATTCAAAAATTACAATGCAGTACTGCTAATAATTAATTATCTACCAGTCATCATTATGTTGAACAGCAGAAGGTATGACTGTCAATGAATCACAACACATGATCTATCCAACAGCACCCCTCCCAGATAAACACACTTATTGTGAAGGTATACATCCTGCTGACTGTTGCTTTCGGCCACAGTTCTCATTTCCCACAATGCTTTGTGTCTGCTTACATAGCAGGAAGGAAATGCTTAGAACTCCCTTTCCCAGCAAAACAGTAAACATTTGTAATCCGTACTAAAATTTTTGTATGTATTGATTTATTTTAATTTATAATCATTGTTCCTTTTTTAAAATAAAGTTTAAACGCTGGAGCTCAATACTCGACGTAATTGGTCGAAGCAATTGCCCAACGGGGTTAGACAGACATCTAGTTGTCAACTGGAGCAACTACATGAAAAACTTTAAAATCCAAGCTCTTATTTTGAAAGGAAGATAGTTTCCTGTACGACCGTGCTTTTGTTTCCCGTCACAAATCAAATCCGTCATGTACCCAGAATGCATCGCTTCATCTTTCCAATAAACAGTTTTAAAATTACTTTATTGATGCTTCTTTAATGAAAAATATACAACAAACAAAAGAAAAAGACAAAGAAGCAGCCGAACTAGCAATCCTCAACAACTTTTTAATTTTTACACCAGGAGCCAAAGGTCTGTTTTGGGAAATCACATCCCCAGCAATCGGTGGTTGTGTGATTAAGCTTTACAAGGGTCCATACACCGCTAGTTGGCATTATTGTGCATATATTGTACATGAATTGTTACCAGCTACTAAGTGTCAAATTGAACTTGCACTTTAAAATTAGCTTCTGCTAGTTTTTCTATGGCATAAGTGTTTTTGAAGTTGTGGACCTAAATATTTTTATAAGCGCTTAAGAAATTGCGGAGCTAATGTTTGGATTAGCGCTGCCCACCACTGGTCGGACGTGACCTGTAACTGAGGAAGTTTAAGAGTTTGACAGAACCTAAAGATTTGCTGACAATCAAGCTATTGATATTATAAACTATCTGGTCCATCAGATGTCTTACTACACAAAGCAACAGGTGAAAGCCTATACATGGTTCTCAAGTGATGTAATGACCTGCAGATCACATGTTCAAATCACCATATTCATGGGTGTGATTGCGGAAGAGGGGATAGTCTAAAACACATAAATGTGTATATTGTCTATGGTAGGGGGTGTCTAAACTACGTCCAGTTTGTGGGCGTTTTTTTTATTTTATTTTTTTGTTTGGATGTCAATATATGGTGTATCACACCACTACCCACTACTCCTTCCAGAAGCCGGTTTTTGTTTTTGTTTTGACATGGATAGTTTTGAAGAAAAACTCACCGAGGCGGTCCGGGTGCACAACCACCTGTATGACTTCTCTACTGCGGAGTACAAGTAATGCCAAATGACAAAACAATTCATGGAGGAAGATTGCACAGATGTTACAAACAGAGGAGACTGTCTGCCGCAAACTGTGGCGGGCTCTCAGTGATCACTTTGCAAAGACCAAACGGAGAATGCAGGTCCGGAGTGGGGATCCTGGCAGGACCAATCCAGTTCCTCCGTTATACCAGTCTTTGCAGTGGCTGGACACATACATTAAACACCGGGGGACGACAATAAATATAACAGCCAACATAACGGACTCACAAATCGATGTCAGGGAGCCTATCATTATATTAAATCTGTTTGTCCTGATAAAACAATCACGCCAGCCTACGTTTTAGAGAAAAAGAAGTGATTCATTGTAGAAGCTTAAATATAAAATCACGCTTGTGTTGAGAGGTTTCATGACATAATTTTTATTAATAATTTCCTAACATATTGGCAGTTAATTCAACTATGCTTTCATGGAACTTTTACTATTCAAAACATACTGCAGACAGACATTAATAATCCAAAAGCACCCGAGTGGTGAGTGTTAATTAGTGTGTGACAACTGTAATAACAGTAATGATAACAATTCAATAATTAATTTTTTAGAGAACTTTTGTTATGATGCTGAAGGTCACATTGCAGAAAAAATATCTATAACTAAAAATGTAGTAATTCTCTTATACCTGACTTTATGAAGTTGTAACAATGTCACTAAAAATAAGGCATTAAAAGTGTGTAGTTTATTTTTTATTTTCAGGTCATTAACCAGTTTCTTTCTTTTTCTCCATGTGCTTTGTTTAGAGCTCATCAGTGGTGTCTGAGAGGCTGGCATCGTCTATTGTGGTATCCTCAGAGAGTTTCGTCACCTACCCATCCAGCACCCCGGGACCCTCTGCAGCCAGACCAGGTCACGTCACAGTGACCACGCCAACCCCACAACCAGGCCAAGCTCCGAGGGACACAAAGAGGCGTCGCAACCTGATGTCTCAGTTTGAGGCCGTAGCCGCGGTCATGGAGCGAAAGAAGGCCGAGAGAGCTGCAGAACGTGCTGAGATTCTTGAGACAATGAGACCACACGCCAGGTACTTTGAACATTAAGATGTTCATGGACACGTTGTCGCCTGCTTATGTTAACCGATACAAAGCTGAACTTGAGAGTGCAACTGTCAGCTTTTGGCTGTGTACATGTCTGTCCATGCATCAACCACTACAGTAATAAAAACATTTTAACTTTGAAACTACTGCCTCAATTTCTGTGTTGTTATCCTCAGCAGAGTTCTTCTGATGCAAAACCTGGTTTTCCATTCTGTACCATCACTGATGAATCAGCTTTGCCCATCAAAGTTCACATCAGTTCACAGCAATCACTGCCAATCAGAGAAGTATAGATATGCACAGGAGAAATCTGCTGGCCTAGTTAGAATGCAATATTGAGCCATATTTGTTTCTCCACATGGCTATGCACAAAACATTATCACGTTACATCATTCTATAAACTGTGTGAAAAGGTTTCACCTTTACATACATATTGCCAGATTGAGCTCTCCTGATTGCTGTCCTAAAGTCGCATTCACATTTTAATGATAAACATGTTTTTGCCAAATGCAGAACAGAGCCAACAAACAAGGTGTTTCAGTATTTCAGAAGTGTCAGAGAACAAGGTAGAGCATCACAAATAGTCCAGTAAAACAAGAGTGATAAATACCAAGGAAAAATTAAATACATAAGTACAGCTAATGCGATATATGTATATGGCTGACTCTACCTATATATATTGATGTATACACATAAAAGCACATGTAAATAAATCTATAAATGTAGAGTGCTACATACTGATAATTCACAATTCCATACTTCAGTTTCACAGTTCGATACAATTTATATACATAAAAAGAGAGAAATGCACATGCCCTTCTGAACTTGTAATTTATTATAATATGTTTTACACCATTGTTTAACGTGGAAAGACCTGTGTTTGGGGTAAATCTTTCTGAAAGCGCAAGTGTCTCAGGGGATGTGCGCTCGACATTGCAGCCCAGGTGTGGTTGTCGAACGCACTGAGAGCATCTTCATAAGATAAGTTCACACAAGAAATTGTGAAAGTCTGTGTTGTTCGGTACAACAGTATATGGAACGAATTAACAGCGGGAACGCTGCATCTCCAACGGACACATGTGGGGCCATGACGGTCGTGCCAGGGAGATGAGCTGGTGCTGGCCAAGGCAGTTGCCCACTCTTCAGTGCAGACCTCCATCACTCTTTCTTCCGTACACTCCAATGTCAACCATGGTGAAACACTACCGGGCATCACATACAGCCATCAGAACAATAGAGTGACCACCTTTATAGTTATAAAAGTCACTTCTGGCTCGTGGAGGTGCTTTAATCCACATGTTTCCCATCAATTGCGCAAACACAATTCAGGAAGTTCCACACCTGTCCAAATTTGTGCGCTATGCACTGCAGCTGCGTCGGCGATGGAAAAAGACAGAAACTCATCTTTCAACGTCAACCATAATGCTTTGCACACCTTTGCAACAATGGAGCATACAGTAGCCTTTCCCAGCTTATAACTGGCAGCGACGGCAGTGAATGAGCATCCAGAGGCCAGGACCCACAGCATCACAGCCAGTCTCTCCAAGACAGAGATCGGTGCGCTGTGCGTCGGTGCGTGCTGAAGGCGAGGGGAGATCCGGTGGGCTAGTTCATCAAAACGAGCAGCGGACATTTGAAAATACAAGAAGTGCTTCTCGTTGTAATGATGGGGTTTACGAGTTTCACTGATTGCTCAGACACCAGAGACGTTTTAAGGATTTTATTAAAACTGGAGCAGCAGCATCGGGACCGACACGTCACCGGGACACGGAGGTCTAAACAAGAAATGATCAGGTTAGTGACTAACAAAGTCAGTGGCAGAGCTTTGGAGCAGAAAA
>NW_013953316.1:46547-48768 GCF_001266775.1 Austrofundulus limnaeus
GTTGAAACCTAGGAAAGTGGTACTGGTGGTATGAAATTCAAATTTTCTGCTTTAACATAGAGGTTATTTTGAAGTAGTCTGAGGAGGACGGCGTGAACGTGACGGATGTGGGACTCAAGATCCTTAGAAAAGATGAGGATGTCATCAAGGTAAACAAAAACATTGATATTGATAAAGTCTCTGAGGACATCGTTGACAAGAGCCTGGAACACAGCAGGGGCATTGGTAAGACCAAAGGGCATTACCAGGTACTCGTAGTGGCCGGAGGGGGTATTAAAGGCTGTTTTCCATTCGTCGCCCTCACGGATTCTTACAAGGTGGTATGCATTGCGGAGGTCGAGTTTAGTAAAAATCTTGGCTCCTGAAATAAGATCAAAAGCGGAGGTCATGAGCGGTAGTGGGTATTTGTTTTTAATCGTTATGTCGTTTAAACCCCTATAATCAATACATGGCCTGAGTGTACCATCCTTCTTACCTACRAAAAAGAACCCAGCACCAGCAGGTGAGGAAGAAGGACGAATAATACCTGATTTAAGGGATTCAGAGATGTACTTATGCATGGCCTCACTCTCGGGTTTTGCTAGAGGATAGAGGCGACCTCTAGGGGGAGAAGTACCGGGCAGGAGATCAATAGCACAATCATAGGGACGATGCTGTGGTAACGAGGTAGCTTTAGCTTTACTAAATACTTGTGACAAGTCGTGATATTCATGAGGGACATTAGACCGATCGGAAGTAACTTCCTTTATTTCTTCAGTACATGGGGGACTTAAAGCAGATTTGAGACAGCGTGTTAAGCATTGTTCTGACCAACCTAAAATGTTGTTATTYCTCCAGTCGAGGTGGGGATTGTGTTTCCTGAGCCAAGTGGCGCCCAAGACCACTGGTAGATCGGGGGAACTGATGGTTAGGAACTTAATAGATTCAGAGTGGTTACCCCCTATGGTAAGTTGAACCTCTTGAGTCTGCATACAGTTCTGGTTTAGAGTGTGGCCATCAAGAGCTAAAACATTGCGGGGCTTAGGAGTGGGTTGCATCTGGATACCCAAAGAGAGAGCAAAATTAATATCCATGAATTCAGTATCTGCGCCTGAATCAATAAAAGGTTTAATTAAAGTCTCTTTACCGTTAGCTTGGAGCGTAGCATGGACCTGGGGGAGACGTGGTTCCTTAGATGTAGCCATGGTTCTGAAGTTTTGTCCCTTTCTGGCCTGTGGTTTCTTATGGGGGCAGTTAGAAACTTGATGGTCAGGATTACCACAGTAGAAGCACAGACCCTCTTGGCTTCTTCTGTTTCGCTCTCTTAGGGATAACTTGGTGCGACCGATCTGCATGGGTTCCTCATATGCTTGGGGAGATTGCGGGACAAGACTAGGAGCAGTAGAGGGTTGCAAAAAATGAGGAGAAAAATCAGTAGGTTTAGAGTGTCTTTGTCTCACCTCTCTACGCCGTTCACTGAGTCTGAGGTCAATGCGTGTGGCCAAATCCTCCAGAGCTTTTAAAGAACATGGTGGTTCACGAGTAGCCAGCTCATCCTTGATGTCGTCATTTAGAGCCTGCCAAAACACATCCTGCAATSCCGCCTCATTCCAATTACTGTCAGCAGCCAAGGTATGGAAATCAATAATYAAGTCTGTGACACTCCTATGACCTTGTTTTAACTTGAGTAAGCCTCTGGTGGCCTCCTTGTGGGGGAGTATAGGACTGAAAACTCTGGTAAGTTCATAGGCAAAATCTTTGAACTTATAACAAAATAATGAGTCTCTTTGCCACTCAGCAGTGCCCCATAACTTTGCCCGACCAGATAACAAAGAAACAACATACGCCACTTTAGACCTCTCAGAAGGAAAAGCAGATGGTTGTAACTCAAATTGWATCTCACATTGAGTTAAAAAGGGATGGCACTGACTGGGCTCACCAGAAAAAACCTCAGGAGGRGTGAGCCTGGGTTCAGACATGACAACTGGTGATGACAGGATAAAGACAGCAGATGGCGCCAGAGGATAATTCCTGGAAACAAGAGAGGGTAAACCAGCGGAACCAAACACAAGTTTACTTGGTTTTACAGGGGAAAAAAGCTGCTTCTCTGGTGCCGGCGTGAAACTCTTTGTGCCAGATTTACTGTAATGATGGGGTTTACGAGTTTCACTGATTGCTCAGACACCAGAGACGTTTTAAGGATTTTATTAAAACTGGAGCAGCAGCATCGGGACCGACACGT
>NW_013953316.1:48778-60482 GCF_001266775.1 Austrofundulus limnaeus
GTCCAAATTCACAGCGACTTTCTTCCGGTCTTCCCGGTCTACTAAGACGGGGAAGGCTGGGTCCTTCGGAGGACCCGTCCTGCCGTTTTGGACACAGCCTTTGAGAGTCTCAGGCGAAGGTGGTTCCTGGCACTTCCGTGTTTAGCGCTGTGGCGTGGTACGCAGGCTTGGGGTGAATCCGTGAAACAGGCGTGGGTCAAAACCATGTGGTCATAGTGCAGCGACAGGTTAAGAGGGTCAGACTTAACTCGTGGTCGTGGTACACAGGCAGGGGTCGAGATCCGTGGGTCCGATGACTGGGCAAATCCAATAGGGGCTGAGGCGAAAGGCAGGAATCCAAAAACGAGGGCGAGGGTCAAAACCAGAAAGGCAGAATCCGAGACGGTAGCAGACAGGGGCGAGGCAGGAGACGTGGAACCAGAGGACAAAAACAAGGTCGTAACGTGGCAGGCAAGACAAGACATGGGATCGCTGGAAAAACTACTTGGTAAACCGTTCATAAATCTGGCACTGGTGCTGTGGTGGAGTGGAGCTTAAATAGTGGTGACTGCAGGTGAGTGGAATGAGCTTGATTATGATTTCTGTGACAGGAGGGGTGAAACAATGAGTGAGGACATGGCTGTGACTTGACTTGGCAGGGGACAGGTTAATTTCATGACACTCGTCATCCATCTCCCGCATCTGTTGCACCAACAGCTGAACTCACCTTGTGTAGATCTAGTCCGGTACAGCAGGCGAACGTGCCAACGACGTTCTCGTTGTCTTTCCATGTTCGCGGTCAATAATATATTAGGTCATTTTCTTCGTCCTCCTCCTCCGACTCCTCATCCAACCTGAGAAGCATCTCTTTTGCCGCTTGCACATACATTTTCTTCATTGTGAACTGAAGAAAACTACCTCCATCCATCAGCAGTCATGCTAAGCTGTGCACGTGACGTATGCAGTGGAAGGACAGAGGGAGGGATTACCATAATGTATCCCCCAGGTCTTTTCCAAGTAAAAACACTGAATGCGGTCGGTGACGCACACGTCATTACGTCATCGCTGGGCCACAGCCGCACGTCTTGCATGAAGTATAAACAAAGCTTAAGAACCATCTATAAAAGTCTAGAGACAGAGAACTTTATGGGTGGGTCCACAATCTCGGTACCAAACGGCTTCACGATAATTATCATTTGGTCTTTGCCTGGGTGAGTATTTGTTCTGATATTGTTTAATATGTTTGGATGCTAGCAGTAGCAGCTAACATCAGCAAACATGCAGCACTTAATGACACATAACTGCAACCTAAAAAGACTAGATGAAGTCGTTCTGTGAGTTGTTCTACATTTCTCACCTTTTGTGTATGACTGTTACGTTCCCCTTGGCTGTCTAGGAGCTGGGGGACACAGCAAATAAAAGAAACAAGGCAATGAAGGAAAATAACTCAAGAGGATCAAATAAAGAACGATTTATTCAGAAAAATAAGATAACCTGTAATGGAGGAAAATAACCTGAAATGAAAAATGGGAGAATTAATCAGTAAATTGAATTCTGGGAGTGAAATCACTTAATCCCCCAACTCCCATAAACAAAAAGTGTGCCTGGACCCACAGGGTCAAAGGCTCATGTGGGTCAGCCACCAACTAAAGTAGAGCAGACAAAGCTCTGTGCAGTGTGCACCAAACACACTAACCCCTGTCAAACACCAAAGGGTCACAAAACTCACCCTACAGGATGGGGAACCAGTACACCAGAACCTCAGGTACCTGCAGCCCACCAGTACTCCACAAAACACCAGCAGACAATCACCAGCAGCTCCCAAGCTGCCCCAAATGGCCATAAGCCTAGAGTCAACTTCTTCTTCTTCTTCTTGTATTGTTTTATTGCGGTTGACAAAAATCTTAATGGTGCATTAATGCCACCAACTGGTAAAGAGTGTGGACCGAATGTGTCTCAAAATAAAATAAATAATTCAAACCCTATTATACAAATTACACTGTTTTAAATATAAAAATATGATCTGGTAACTTCTGCTTCTGGAATCTTTCAATAATAACTAACTTTATTTTCATATTACTGAGATTTTGAATCAGCTGTTTTCTTTGTTTCCTATACTTTCTACAATACAAAAAATTACGTTCTATTGTTTCATCATCCCCACATTCACATTTCCCTGTCTCATTCTTTCCCATTAAAAATAAAGTGCTGTTTAATCCAGTGTGTCCTAGTCTGAGTCGTGTAATAATTGTCTCCTCCCTTYTATTTCTTCCCGTTCTTCTCATTTCTATTTTTCTTTGAATTTTGTAAAACYATCTTCCTTTCCTTTCTTCCTCCCATTGTTTTTGCCACCTTCCTTTCATTGTATGTCTTACTATACTCTTTACTTCTGTTCTACTAAAACTAACATTTATATCAACTAAATCCGGTTTAGTGCTTTCCTTTGCCGATTTATCAGCCATTTCATTCCCTTTAACTCCATGATGTGCTGGAACCCATAAAAACGGCACTATAATCCCCATCATTTTGATCCTGTAAAGTGTTTGTTGAATTTCTATTAACAAATCTGGCCTACGATCTGACTGATTCTGTTGAATACTGATCAAAGATGAACTTGAATCGGAACAAATTAATGATTGCAATGGTCTTACCTCTTCAATCCATTGAACGGCAATCAGTATTCCAATCATTTCCCCTGCATATATTGAAATTCCATCATTAATCCTTTTTCCTATTTTATGCTAAACTGAGGTATAATGACTCCTATCCCAATCTTATTGACTGTATTTTTAGATGCATCTGTGAAGATTTTTACATAGTTATAATATTCATTGATGTGTTCTTGAACTGTGCATACATTCAGAATAAAGTGTCTTTTTTATTTATTTTTCAAATAATGTTAAATCAACTTGAGCATTTGGAAATATCCATGGTGGTATTACTGGTAATGTTACTGTCTGACATTTTTTTATTTGATCTAGATTATCAGTGTGCATTGCCAATGCAATGCACACTATTGTGATTCGTTTCCCATCCAAGTCATCTCAACTTTGCCATTCTTCTCCTCCTGCATACTTTGTCCTAGAGCTGCCATTGTAATTTATATCTGTAAAGCTCCTGTGCCAAATGATGGCTATGCCTTTTGGTGCCTGTACAACTTATAGTTTTTGAAATATTAATGTTTATTAAATTATAATGGCAGTCGATGGAGCCTTGTATTGGTCCAATACTGCCCCTGCTGCCTCTACACAATATGGTACTGCACCATAGTTTCATAATATTTAAACTCAGTAGTTCAGTGATTACAATATTAATATGATTGTATTTTGATGTTTTACTGTAATACTGTCTGTATGTTGTCCTATTGCTGTAATATATTGCACTTAAGTGTCAATAATTGCATCGGCAAGGTAAACTTTTTCTGTATACATACAATCCAATCCCTGGGATTGTCCTCTGCCACATCTCCTATAGTCTCATGATGAGCACTGTGGGCTTTCATGTGGGAGATCAGGGTTCAAATCCAGCTACTGCAACTTTAACAAAAAATCTCTTCAAACTTCATATTGTCACACAATTACCTTAATTACAAACACCTGCTGACGTGACAGACACAAGCTGGAATAGAAAACACATTTGAACTTGGTCAAAGTTCATTCTGAAAGTCCAATGC
This sequence comes from Austrofundulus limnaeus, assembly GCF_001266775.1. Lineage (NCBI taxonomy): Eukaryota > Metazoa > Chordata > Actinopteri > Cyprinodontiformes > Rivulidae > Austrofundulus > Austrofundulus limnaeus. Next base: position 52,431 of record NW_013953316.1, read on the forward strand.
TGCAGGCAAAGCCATGCTGCAATGACATGCTACAAGGCAATGCACACTTGTTTTTACATCGTAAAAACCCATGTCTAGTTTTTATTGATTTTACTATTAATAATTCATCCAAATCTTTTTATCTCTTTCCTTTTCCCAAAATGCTTTTATTACTTCTAATGTTGGATGATTATTTATCTGTCCTTGTAGATTAACCCAGTAGTTTAACATTAATTGCTGCCTTCTTATGTCAAGAGGCATTTCTCCCATTTCATAGGCATGGAGCTCAGCTCCACACCAGGCTTTATACTCTGCTCATCAGAAGACAGAGTGAAACCACCTGCACTTGTTTAAGCTGCATGAGCTCAGCAGCAGCAAATCAAAGGGGAGAAACATACATGCAGACACCACTGCATGTAACAATGACATTTTTCGTATATAAACAGTTTTTTCTTTTCTCGGTTGGAAAGATTGAAGCAGCCATAAACTACACAAAACATGGGCATTTTTTCAGACGGCAGATCCTCCCCTACTTCACTTCCTGCTCTCCATTTGCATTTCATGCTCTCACTGCTGTATTGTGATATGAAGTGCCGAAGTGGACAAAAGCTGGACGAAAAACACGAGACCGATCAGAGGAAACAGTGCGAGAGAGCGACTGAGAATCATCCATTGATGACAGAACATTTATGTTTATTTTGTACATTAATGACTTTTATTAAAATACATTTTGTTTAGTTCTGTTAGACTGTTTATAGAAGTTATTCATCAATTGTCAGTTGCAATGCTGTCATAATCTTCCTATTTTAGCTAATTTTCTCTTTTTATTTAAATTTTGTAAAACATTCGTCCTGGGTCGGCCTCGCCCGCACTCTCAATCGGTCGTGCACTATTTCATCTCGTTCGGTTGCTGAGCCCATCATTCGGCCCTTTCGCACAACTCGGTCTCGCGCACTATTTCCTCTGATCGATTTCACGTTTTTTGACCAGCTTTTGTCCACTTCGGCACTTCATTTTGTGATGTCACATGAACCAACCTATTTTATGAAATTTGAGTTTTAGCATAATGTTTGTAAGTCTGCTTGATTTGGTTCCTGTGAACCAGCTGAAAGTTGATTATTTCTATTCTTTGGTGATTTAATTTGGTACTCAACTGGAGAAAGTTATCAGTGATTGTGATAGATCCTATCCATCGTGGCATGAGTTATTGAAGAAAAACAGGACCAGATTTTGTCCTCCTCATGAAACTTTCTGATCATGGTAAAATCTGTGTTCTTTACTTGGCTTCAACTGAACAGGAAAGCATCATCTGTCTATCAGTCATTGTCTCAAAGATCAAAGAAGTTGGATACTCTACTTCTTTAAAGTGTATCTTACCCCCCTGTGAAAAGATAACTCCTCCCCAAGGCAAAATTTGAAAATTGCATCAAAGTGGGTAGGGGAGGGGGTGTGGGTGGGGAAGGGGGGTTAGAGAGTGGAAGTGTGGCCAGGATGAGAGAACGTGACAGGTAGCTAGCATTAGCATAATTGATGCTACATGGAGAGTGACCRCAGTATCGCAGATAGTTACATCTCTGAACGTCTGAGGTGGAGGATTTTTCACCTCCTCCTCACCAGAGGCAGAGAGACTTGATCATGTCAGCTCAGTCTGGGACCGACTCATGTTGGCTCCGTGGATCAGGACCTGGAGCTCCAGCAGCCTCGGCTGAGCTGTCTGCCTCACACCACACCAGCCTCGGACAGAGGAGGAGGAGCGCTCCGACAGCCTGACAGAAAAAAATAAAAGCATACAGCTGCAGCTGCTCACAAGATCGCTACTTTAAATCAGGAATAAAAGGGCTTGGTCTTGTTTGACTGAAGTTCGGTCCATTCGGGCTGTTTCTTCGTTTCACAATGACAAGATGATCGCAGACATGCAGGTGCCCCGCTGCGCCGTGCTCTTTCTGCATTTTTTTCCCCTCCTCCCCTCCCGCTGTGCAGGACGTACAGCGGGCTGGTGTGTCAGCTCTCCCCACCCGAGGCTGAAGGTCAACAGACGATCATGCTAAGCTTGCTAACTGTTCCACCCTCTGACTGCTGCAGGGGCGTGTCTTAGAGAGAGGCTTTTATACCAGAACACAGCCGCTGTGACGAAACTGTGGAGAAGACACGTCACCGTGGAGAGCCGTTAACCAATATGCAAATTAGCCTGCAGTACCACTGCTCTACCCATATGAGCAGCAAAAACACGTGTTTAGACCAAATGTTACAGATTTGAACAAATATGCACAAATACTCTTTAAGATACTCACAGTATCCTCAAATCTGTTCCATTTGCTCGTTTACCTTGGCCTGATGCTTAGGGATTGGTGCCCGACATGGAAATTGGCTTTCACACTTACCATCTGCCAGAATTTTTACATCACTGCAGAAATGAAATGTGCCCCCCTGTTAGGAGTCGACGTGAATCGAGACCAAAACAGGAAAAGATGGGAATTACCAGCAGATCGTTGGAGTAGACGTTCACCTAATTTGTTGAATGCACATGTCACAGTCATGAAGTAGTGAAATTGACCCTTCCTGCTACTGGAACAAGATAAACCCTGCAGCAGTGAATTCATTTAAGGTCTTCACCGCACACCATTTCCACAACATAATCTAACCTAAATTGTTCCTCAAACTGCATTCACAGAGTAAGTGAATGTTCACACGGTATTACAAGACCATAGAAGGCAAATTTATGTTCTCGTTCTGTTTGATTTGCAATAAAGAGAGCCGTTACCCCGCACAGTTTATCACAGCTCATTAGTTTTCTCTTTTGACTATTTTTTTTACTTTCTGTGGCACTGTGGCATGAAGACTGTGGGAAGAACATCCACACAGATTTTTTTTAATCTTTTCTCTTTTTCCAAGGCTGGCGGTTTCAGTGAACGTGTGGGCGTGTCCTCCAATTACTGAAGAAGAGGAGAGATTGTGACTTTCACTTACAAAAGACTGAACTGCGCCGTGATTCCTCTGTGCTGCGGGTTATACAACTGACTGCTAATTAGATAATTGCTGTGTTTTTGCTGGTTTTACTTTTTTTATTTTACCACCTTCTGAAAGAGCATATTTTTAAAACAATATGAAACAAAACACTTGTTTAACTAGAGAAAGTAGATGAAAGGGGCAGCAAAAAATGGTGAAATTAAAAAAAATTGTTTAAAGTAGCAGAAGTGATAAAAGCTGAAATGAAAGGAAAGAACAAAAATACAAAAAGCTGCATAAACAAAAAACTATTTCATGAACATTTTATTAAAATCCAATCAGTGATTTTTGAGTTATTTTGCTAACACTTTGTTTCTGGAACATTCTGCAGACAACAGCCTGAAACCTTGCATTTAAAATGTTTACAGCATCTTTATTCTTTAGTTCAGGCAGCTGCTACAAGTCATCATGCTGAGAAAGGATAGTATGTATATACTGTAGATGTTTGAAACTAACCTGCAAGATTTTGATTTGTAACCAGCAGAAATATGATTGTGTACCTGCAGAAAGTATTTATTTTTGTATTCAAAAAGTTCACCTGCAAAACTATTTTATACAAATATTTTTTGAATGTGGGCACAGTAAAAAAATGGTTACAGATGTGTAAAATAACATTTACACAAATAAAATTAAAGTTACAGTTACATTTATGTTTGTTTTGTGTTATTTATTTGTGTCTGTATTTCATCCTTTCTCTTTCTGCCTGGCTCCTGGGTTTGTAGGGACACTGTCTGCTCTGTGGTACAGAGTCCTGATCACTCCTAACTTGTGTTCCAGTGGGTGGTGGGAGTCAAAACACAAATATTGGTCTGTGTGGGTGGGCTTACGATATACGCCAGTTTCCAACCGTCCTCCATCCGAAACCGAGACATCGCAATCCAGGAACGCCAACCTGCCATCTTTTACATCCTCTCGTGTGAACTTAATATATTCATCCACAGAGTTGATGTGATCAGTGAAATGTTGGACTTCCTGGGCTTTAATTTTAACCCAGGTGTCGTCAGCATATCTGAACCAATGGCTCGGTGGCACCCCTGAAAAGGACATCAAGGCTCTCTTTTCCACTTCCTCCATGTACAGGTTTGCAACAACAGGAGAAACTGGGGATCCCATGGCACACCCATGTTTCTGCCTATAATATTGCCCCCCGTACGTGAAGTAGGTTGABTCCAGGCACAGTTTGAGGAGTTGGCACACTTGTTCTGTGGAAAGTGTGGTTCTGCTGCTGAGAGTGGTGTCTGATTTCAATCTTGCACAGACCACATCCACTGCCTTATCAACAGGAAYGCACATGAAGAGCGATGTAACATCAAAAGAGACCATAGTTTCATCCGTCTCCATGAAGACATCCCTCACCTTGTCMACAAAGTCCATAGTGTTCTGTATGTGATGATCTGACATGCCAACTAACGTATTCAACTCAACTCAGTAACTCAGTACTTGTAAAATGAGTTGTTTGAAATGGTTTCTTACCCCCAATTTACACTACATGCGTCTCCGCTTCGCTGTGGTCCGACCTCCTCAGCAAATGCGCAACCATTCTAATCAATGAGAGGATTTACACGACAATCTGCCAAAATTAGATCCGATCCTATTTTTGATGGATGCCGGCGCTGCTCCAGAGTCAATCTACAGAGATCACATTGCACCAGCAGGAAAAGGAACGAGCACAACATCCATATTTTTAAAATTAGACACCATAAGACACCACCACCTTGTGGTGTCTTATTTTAAAAATAAGACACCATAAGGTGGAATAATTTTGTCAAAATCCCAGCTATATTAATAAATATATGGATATATTTCTACACTGATGCTGTCAGAATGTATGGTTCTGTTTGGGAAGCAGATGGCAACATGTAGCATGAAGCATATTTGTACACACATGATACACGTGGATTTTATTTTGAAATCAGAAGTTTCAGTCAATTTATATGCCACCATATTTAGAACATGACTATAGGATGTAAATTCATATTTCTGTAAATTAAAGTCTGTAAATTCATATCCTGTGCATTGATGACCTGTATATAATTATACTTACAGCTATAGCATGTTAAAAGTATGGTACTGTACATTTATAATATACTATACTGTATACATTTATATTTCATGCTAAGCACTTCTGGATGGATGCAAACTGCATTTCAGTGCCTTGTACTTGCAACATGTGCAATAATAAAGTTGAATTCTATTCTATTCAAAAAGACCACAGCGAGACAGTTTCAACCATATACATCAAAAGCCTTTATTTCAATGTTTTCAGCTGTTTGGAGTTCATCTTTCACAGAATTAATTATTTTTTGCTGTGACTTCCACATTTATCACTGGATTTATCACGTGATCTCCTTCCGGCACACGCTCCCTCCTCTGTGTGTCGCACCGGAGCGAAGCGAAGCGGAGGTTGCATAAACTGGGTTGCAAACAGCGCACTGCAGTGCAGCGGAGTCGCATGTAGTGTAAATCCCTGGTTAGCTGTGGCAACAATACTGACTCAAAAAGTTAAGTATTTTATAAATGTACTGCAAATGTTGTGACACATTTTAGAGACTCGCATAAAACTTGTTCACTAGTCAAAATCCAGTGAGATACTGTCATTAATTAAAACCTCAAACTTTAAGCAACAAGAGGAAATTATCTTTCTCTGTTATTTAAGCTCTTCAAAACTTGAGTTGTGATTATTTTTCATATACAGTTTCACAAGGAATAAGTTCCACTCTAAGTCACATTACCTAGAGTAACAGTTTTTTTGTTTTGTTTTGTTTGTTTATTAATCAGTTGAGAGCTGTGCTCATTGTATTTTTCTGAGATTTTTTATGTAATTTTCTGAGATTTACGCCACTATGGTAACTGGAAACCCTACTAAAAATCACACATAGGTGCACATCACCCATTAGAGAGATGGTTGTTTTGATATTTGTAGGGGTGCATGTTGCCATAAGCAATAATGAGGTGGTGCCGTCATTCAAATGAACTGCAATCCTCTGCCTTCATTCATTTGTAATGGTGAACAACATTCATGAGAGAGTTCCTCTATTTTATTTTAATTTTCTTATTTACCAAAATCCTGTTGAGATCTCTAATTTTTCAGGGAAGTTTTCAGTTTCCTCCCTGCAGTCATGAGGCTTTGCTCTTATGTCATTGAAACAGTAAATAGTTTAAAGGGATCCCCGATTAGTTGTAACATTAGACTTTAAATGATAAACATATACTTTAACTGTAAAATAAAGACTGTAAAAATACTGTAGGATGCTCAGTTTTTAAAAATTTTAAACTAAAAGTTTAAAAATATATTTTAACACGGACGAAGCAGCTCTGTTGTCCTCCATCCATATTTTCAGTTCCAGGCTGAGTCATTTCTACCTTCTCCTCTCTGTCAACGCTCTCTGGTTTCATTTAAAAGAGTCGATCATCAGATATTGTCCAACATTAACCTTCAGGGTGGATATAGCTCGCTAGCAGCCTCGCACCGAGGACCTATCCACGTCATCATTTACCCAGAATGCTTTGTGTGGAAATAAAATGGCTCCGTCTGTGTTAAAATATATTTTAAAAAATTTACAAAACTAAACAGCCTGCAGTATTTTTACAGTCTTTATTTTGAAAGTTAAAATAAATGTTTATCAAATAAAGTTTAATGTTACAACTAATCAKGGATCCCTTTAAAACTAAGACAAATTTTCTCAGAATAGTCAGAGTAGTAGTAAATGTCAAATTTTTCTGAATTTATAATTTTACTAATTTGAGAGCACAGTGTTATTTTGGGTTTCTTTTTCAAGTATGTAAACAAAACACCGTGAATTTTAAGCCCGATCTTTGTTGTCAGTAAACATGTCATTTAGTGTGATTTTGAGTTTCATTTTTACAATAATTTGTCTTCATGTAACCCTCAGCAGTCCCTGTCCAGTGGCAGGTTCAGAGACGGTGCGAGGAGCTCTGTCTCCTGCCTGGTGCTCCTCATTAAAAGCAGTCAGCTGAGGTGTTCACACATGATTAGGCTGTTTCCTTCAGAGGGTTTCCAGACATGTCCCACTAGGAGGACATGCTGAACTTATCTATTCTCTCTGGCCTGAAAACACCTTGAGATCCCTCAGGAGGAGCTGGAGACAGATGTCTGTGACGTTAGGAATTAATGTTAATGACGTTCATTTTAGATATATGTAATAAATTTAACAGGTTTCAGCTCTTTAAACTAATTATCCTGTGCTGAGATAAAATAAAACAATTTGCCAACTACAATTAGGTTTGCAGTCATTTCAAATGCATGTAGTTTATATATAATGAGCTGCCTCTATAAAATAGAGCTTTAATGTTTAATTAGGATCACATTTAGATCGTGGCATAGATTAGACTGTGACAGTGAGAAGTGAGGGGGAGATTGGGGCTGGTGGTTGTGGGAATTACTGTAATCAATGACCGTTCCCAACAAGTGTAATGAAATGGGCTTTTGTGTGTGCACGCTGGTATAAATATAGATCAGTGACTATTGATCCAGGTAGCTGGGGCGGAGAAACCTGATGGTTTTTCTTACTGGGATCTAATCAGGAAATTTATTTCACCTGGCATGTTGGGGATAAATGAGAAGCAGGAGAGTAAAAGTGCAGTGGATAAACACGAGGCAGAGAAAACGTGCACACAGTCAGTTTGTTCCTTTCCTCTGTTCTTCCACTGTAAACACTTCCAAAGCACTGCATAGTCACAACATGTTTATTATACCTAGGATTTAAATGTTACCAGAATGATTTTACTAATAGTTTTCTTAACTTTACGCCAAAGTTGTTTCAATAAGAAAAGTTGTGCAAAACAGTAACTAAGTCTAAAGGATTTAGTGTTCCTTGAAGAAAACAGTGTTCACTGCCTTTCATACTAAAGTTTTAAATAGTTTGCTTTAAATGTTAGACGTCTGAGGATGATAGGAATGACCCTCAGCTACTACCACACCAGATTTTAACTCAGTACCTGTAAAACTGACTGATTTGCTGCCACTTTTCTTGTCATGAATCACGTCTGTCCTGCCTTCACTTCACGTCATAGTTTCTCACAGCCAAGTTTTTCACTCATTGCTTC
>NW_013953316.1:67437-69684 GCF_001266775.1 Austrofundulus limnaeus
TGTTACTCCAGATCCAGTATTCACAATTTCAATAAACTTGTTAAAACTGCTTTGGTGTTTGGCTCTGTGAAACTCAATCCCCCATTCATTACATTTCTGTTTGCTTAAGTCACTCAGCTGTGGCGGCCATCTTGAATGACTTTGACTCCGAGAACCAAATGTTATTCTCTGAGGGTTATATTTAAATTTGTGCAATGGTTCTTCACATGATCCTGAGTGCAAAATTTTAATTAAAGGTTTAATGTGATCAGTTAGAGCTCAGAGTGTGTGTTAGGAATAACTCTCAGCTACCAACAGTGGCACCTGCAGCTGTGCCTTGAGATTTTAAATTGAGTTAAACAAATATATTTATACTTAATGGACGTGTTATTGATGTTTTCCCTTTATTATTACCAAAATAACAGAATAAAATAAAAAACAGTCTTTTACATCAAAACGTGTACATTCATCTGTGTGTGTCTGTGGCGGTGGGTGCATCCTTAACCCTCTGGCGCATAGTGGTCACTACAGTGGTGTAGGGGTTTCTTCACTCGAGGTGACCCCTACAGTGGACATCTGTTTAAAAGTCATTGTTTCCTAAATGCAGTGGTTTCTATGGTGGAATTCCATATCAGTCCTTAGAATGCTCTCTACTGCTCCCCTCCATTGAGGTTAATTCAGTGGTTACTTGTTGTAACTACAAGTGAACATCATCAGAATCCAAGATGGCTGCCAGACAGATACACTTGTTGACCACTCCTTCAATATTTTGTCAACCCGTCTATTGTAGGAGAATCCAGAGGTAAAGAAAACATGCTGATATGCAAGAGTATCAAAGTAACAATATTATTAGTTTGGAAATTTTTTATTTCAAATAAGTAGGAATCAGGACTGGACTGGCCATCTGGCGTACCGGGCAATGCCCGGTGGGCCGACACTCATTTATTGGCCGGCCCGGGTCTGTCATGAACCAAAATAAAATTATAAAACATTTTTGTCGATCGCGACAGCCTATTGGTTGATTTTTATGATCGACATCAAGCTAAGCCAATGAAATCTCTCAGCACTCCTCGGCCAGCCCGGCCAGCCCGACCAGCCCCTCCCCTTTTCGACCGAAGTTATAAATCTTTCCATTAGAAGCTGCCGGCCCATAGTTGGGAAGAAGGAAGTTCTGGACAAAGTACGTCGAGAGAGAAATTAAAGATAAAAATTAAAGGTTTGCAAATAATAGCAGCAGCAACCTTTAGAAATAATGGATCAACCTGGTATGGACCAGCAGATTTGCTTGTGTCAACATTTTTTTCAAGCTCTACAAACCTCAGACACTGTGAAAAGACTCAAACTAAAACCCAGAGAGGCAGAGGGAGGAGACGCTGACTGGAGATCCTGTGCATCAAAATCAGATCGTACAGATTCAAACCAGTGACCAGACATGGCAAAGTGTTTGTTACAACTCTCAAGAATGTCTGTCTTGTCTGTAACCACACGACTGCCACCATAGAAAGTGTTTAGTAGGTTATTTCTGCAAGTATTTCCATAGGTAGATTTAATCACCTTCCATAAATTAGTAGGTTTTTTTTAAATTACTTGCTTTTTAAAAGATAATCATCTGACTTGATCTTTTTAACTTTGGAGGTAAAACAATTTCAAAGCTGCCTGAATATCCTCCAGTCTCCTTCAGATGAGGTCTGTCTCTTGCCCATGCAGCATCTTTTTCATGTTTGAGAGCAGATAGTTCTGAAGAAAACCAGGGGTTTGTTCTTCCTTTCACTCTAAATATACAATATGGTGCACGCTCATCTATGGCTGGATTGAAAGCGTTATAAAAATGATTCCAGGCTGATTCAACATCATTAATGAGAATTTTTTTTATCCCAGTCATATTCTCAAAGATTACAAAAGTCCTGGTCGTGGAAATGTTTAAGATCACATTTAAAAACATTGGGCCTCATGCAAGAACATGTTCGTCTTCTTATCCTAAATTTCTCTTACTTTTGTTCGTACAAAGGGTTCGTACGAACATGTCACGTCAGATTCAACAAACTCTATCTTCAGGAAAAGTGTGTAAATGAGCTGCGTAAATTCACCTGTTCTATCCAGCTGCTCGTGCACGCGAGAGGAGATTAGCATAATTACCACCCCAAAAACACCATATAAGGCTATGATTTCTGCCTCAGATATCAGGAAGTGTCCATTAAATCATTTTCATTTATTCAGAAGACACACCGTCATGCACCCCCCTCCCCCACACCACCACCACCACCACCA
>NW_013953316.1:70248-92393 GCF_001266775.1 Austrofundulus limnaeus
GAAAGCATTGGTGAATGTCACAAATTCTCCTAAATCATTCGTACGCACAACTTAAGAACGAATCTGTGCGTACGAACGGTTCTTGCATGAGGCCCATTGACGGTTGATGGTACGTGCGTAATCCTAGTTTGAACTTGAACCAAATTTAATAAAATACTTGTTTTTTGCTGTTTAGGACCATTGACCTTATCTACAAACCAGATCTGGAACTTGGATTAAGAAGTTTGAGAGCTCCTGGCTTAAAGGTTTAGAAATATTTCAGTTTTTGTTCGATTCTTCAGCACTTCACAGCCTCTACATGCAGCAGACTTCTGTTGTAAAACAGTCAGGCGTGTCTCATTTGCACTCGCCTCACCATCCTATTTAGGCTGCTATTTCCACCCCAAAGAGCTTGCTAATAGAAGGAGATGATGAGTGAATGTCTGTCAGTCAGAAGGCTCAGACGAGCTTTAATGTGACGCTCCCATCAGCCCTGCAGCTCAAACACACTCATAACTCACCTGGAAACTGAAGGCTCTGAGAGAAAGTTCTGGCTTTAAAAACAAAAGATTTGTTGCCTTTTTCCCTTGAAAGCCCCTGAAGAATTACAAGGTCTTACATTTAAAATCAAATAGAGTGATGCAGCTTATTTCTTTACTCATGAAGTTTTATTATGTGGTTATATCTACAGAAACAAAAGTGAATACTAAACAGAATTCATACAAGATTCGTTTGGAATGAGGTCATTCGGTGTGAAGTAATGACGCCCCATCAGGCCGAGGGGAAAGTGCCAGCTCTCATTACAATGTAAGTGGGTCACTGGCAGTTAGGAAGCATTAGTGTGAGCCGGTTCAGAGTGCTGATGACCTCCGATGTGAGACTTAGTGTACATCAAATGGAAAAGTGCAGATGAACAACGTCTCCTCGCCTGACAGGTGTGTCGAGCTCCTCTAGTTAGAGGGAGGGTGTGAAAACGAGCGAAGGAATAAAAGTTTAATGCACTCATCTGTTAGAGAACAACAGCGGTGAAGCAACAGCAGATCCAGGTAAGAAACAAAGTTCAGTACGCCGAAAACACTCTGTGATCAAAGCGGGAGCAAATACAGAGGGAAACCTTTTCTCCTTCTGCGTCTGCTTCGATGTTCTCTGAAGAACTTTGACTCTTTCATGTGGAAAACCTCTGGGACGGGCCAAAAGGCAGCAAACATTTCTCATTTACAAGACAGAGTCGCAGAGAAGGCCTGTTTGACTGACAGCGAACACTCGAGTGGTCGCTTCAACGCAATAATGACTGAAATTAAACAAGTTATCTGTGGTCAACTGCTTCTCTTTAATGAAGTCCAATATTCCAGTCCCACCAGGATTTTTAAGACCTTGATTTATTATTGCTGTGGTCTAAAATGTCTGATTTTGTGGCAGGTTTTTCAGAAAAATGCAACCAAAATTACAATGTTCTGTAGTTTTATTTTAACATACCGACTAAAGAGCGAGGGTGCCTCCTCTGGTTCTGGAAAAAAGTCCTGCCCCAAGTATAGGAGTTTAACCCTCTAAGGTCCAAGCCCGTTCCAGAGCGAGCATCGACATGACACATTTAAGGGCTACTGCGACAAAAATGGCCACATGCTGAGTGCTCATTTCAACTGGGTTGAACAGTGCAGACTTCAAACTCTATAAAACGTGTTTCTATGTTGTTTGTTTTTTATTTACTTCCAATTAAAACCAGATTTATGAGAAATCTTTTTCGCCATAATTTTGTGTGCATTTTTTATGCATTCGCTGCACATTCAATGAACGTTTTGTGACCAGGAAGTGCTTGAACGCAACATGACACCCATTTTTCTGATTTCCTGAAATGCATCCCATTTCCAAAGCAACCAATAAAAACGTTATGTTTACGCTTGTGGAGAACATGAGAGAGTGTTTTAGAAATGGGAGAACGAAGCGTAGTCAACATTTTGGTTGTGCTGAAAATAATGATTTTCAGCACAATCATTATTTTATTAATAGGTATAATAAAAAACTGAAGTTTTGTTGGAAAAGCTTTGTCAGGTTTTCTGTCAGGGTGCCTCTTGATATTTCCTAACTCCCCTCCTTTTTTCTCTCTGCCCCCTCATGTCTTCTGTTCCCCCTGCTGTTTGTGGTTTTCATGTTGCTCACTTTGTGTCTCACAAAGAGAAAAGCCAAGTAGGAGAGATCACAGTGAGGGTCCAGAAATGTCTGTTCAGCCATAATGCGACATGAGATGATGTTTTGTCGTTGGGACAATGTGGCTCCAAGGATGAGTCCTGACAGTGTGAGGCATCAGCGTCATGTTGGGTTCTGCTGAGAAATGTTCTGCAGCTGCAACTCAGCAGAATCCTCTGAAAACTGGAGGATTTAACCAGGACTGTTTCAGAACTCCATCATTGTGATCTACAAAAATATGTGTTGATTCCACTAAAAGAAAAAAGCTGATCAAAAACACGTTTTTGTGCATTTGACTGTTTCTTAGCAAAAGATCTCATCAACAATGCTTTTCTGTCAGCTCACCCTCTATAAGCCCACATTAAACAAACCAAAGATCAACTCAAGATAAACTATACAAAAACAGTTATTTTATCAGAACAAAACAATTAAATGATTAGGTGTGGATTATTGAACATCATATCTGATGATCTGATAACTGATCATATTTGTAGGATCGTAGTTTGTCTTTATGTTCTCTTTTCTTTGTCATTTTACCTTCCATTCATCTTACATCATAAATGAAGGAGAGGACACTGTTTAACGCGTTGAGACGGCTTGATTGCAACGCTCACGGTAAAACAACCGTGTCGCTCTGCCGTAGCTCATTTATTTATTGCTTTTTACATTTCTGCAAAAATGTCACTTCCTGTATAGCAACTACGGAAGCCCAAATAGGCCAAAAAAGGTAACTAAACCCAAACTAACTGAGGTGTAATAACCACGTCTTCTGGTTCTGCAGAACTGCTGTTGCTCAATGAAGAGAGGAACTCTGAAACAGGCTGGTTGAACAGCAAGAATCTTTATTTTTGCAGTCCAGGAGATTACAGCCAAAAACCAAATTATAGCCTCCAAGCCAAACGATTCACCAAGTAAGAAAGATGAAGAACGACGGCCAAGGGTGGGGGCGTACAAGGCTCTTTACAGGCTTCACAGTGTAGTTCAACAGAGGCATCATAAATTTTGTCACGGTATACCTTAAGCATTCCTTTCCCTAATATGGTAATATGTGCCGAGCTCTAAAGCTGGAGACTAAGAGACATCACATCTGTGCATTCCTGAGAAGAGGCCCCCACTCTTGGACACTACAACAACTTTACTAAATAAAACATAAAAATGTTTCTAAACAAAATACTAAACTTAAACTATATATTTACTATAAATGGTGCTTACAATATTTATTGTGACAGTTGGTGTTTTTTCCTTGTCCTGATTGGTTCCTGGCACTAATCAGAGCTCTATAAAGTAGTTAAAAATAACCAAGTAACAGTAAAATTACATGAACAGAAAATGATGGTAAAAATAAATTTCACTGATGAGAATACTACCCAAGTAAAAGTCATAAAACTGTTCACAAAACTTGGGAAAGTAAAAGTACTTTTACATTCTCTCTAAGAATAAACTGTTGAATTCACTGAACCAAACTGGTTCCACTAAGCCAGTTTGAGTAAATTGATCAATATATGTAAATTTGCTCAGTTTACTCAACTAGGCTTAGTGGAATCAGTTGACATGACTTTGTTGAGTAAATTCAACAATTCATTTTTTAGAACGTCTTCTTTAATGATGAGTCTGAACTTATTTAATTTTCTAACAAATAAGTGTTACATTTTACAGTAAAGAAGTAAAAGTATCATTTTTAGCTTTAAAATGCAACAAAGTAAAAGTAGATATTTTAAAAATGATTGGTAAAATTACTAATCCTCAAAAAAAAGTACTTAGGTACTGTAACGAAGTAAATGTACTTTACTATAAACCTCTGGCACTAATTATCTGCAGCTGTGGGTGATGATCCTGATGAGCTCCTGAGGCTTAAAAGGCTCACTTGGTGTCCAGGGGCCTCACGCATAAAGGATCGCGCAGCTTTCACACTAAAAATTGACGTACGGACAAATTTAGAAAAGTGCGCCGCACCAAAATATTCAGATGTATAAAACCATGAGTACGCATGTTCCTGCGCTCCTTTCCTTTATACATCCCAATGAACGTGGAGCTGAGACTCCTCCCCTGACACGCCTCCATTTAAATATGTAAAATAGATGTAAATGTGTCCAGTGTGTGAGATTCTCCTCAGATTGTCCTCTCTGTGGGATCAGAAATGATTTTTAGATGCAGGAAAATTATACACTAAATGGAGAATGAGTGAGAAAACTGTCTAAATAAGTAGTCGTGTCATTGTTTTATGTGGTGCATTCACACAGGATAACCAAAGTCTGAGATTTTCCTGAAATGTACAGACATCTCCTGAATGTGATGTTGAAGTCTGGTTAGTTGGTCTATTTAGTTGAACACGGTGTTGAACTAACATTTAAAAGAAATTAATAAACAATAAAATAAAAAAACAATAAACATCACGTTATCCACTTTTTCTGCTCTCCTTTCCTCCTGTGTCACAGCAGGTGCTGTCATCTCCACATATAGACCCCCACCCCACCCCCACGAGCGGGTACGAGTGGTAGCCTCCGGATTTTTAGCAAAAAATATAGATTTTTGAGGCTCATTAGACGGTAAACGTCCAAAGGGGTTGACACATACGTATGAACACCTTCCCAGCTGGTGAGGGTGCGCACGTCTGGCACGAGAATCTACCCAAAGTGTAGCTGCTGTGCTACAGCCACAACTCAACTCAGCATCAGCCAGAAGGTTACAAACAGAAAATATGATTATTCTTACCGTACAGTGAGCCACCATTTGCATCTGATTTTGCTCCCTCACTTCAGCCTTTTTTATTATTTTTTTTATGCCGCACGTAATGTGTCTGGACCCAAAAGGTTTTCAACTATGTGAAAAAAATATAAAAACAGTTTAAAGATTGGACTGAGGTTCTTTTGATCATTTTTAGACTGATCTATTTTCTTGTCTGAGGTTAAATGATTTTCAGACCCGCGGTTCAGTTTCATCATCGTTCAGTTTAAACAATAAAAACTCAACAAAAATTAAATAAAATCTAACATCGTGTTCAGACGCTCCTTACATCCAGAAAACACAACAGAGTCGTATTTCTGTGGATTCAGGTCAGATTCATGACTTTGTGAGTTAAAACTGTCGACTGAAAAACTTTGCGTGGCTGTCGCACATTCTCACAGCTGGTGAAAAGTGTGCGTAAATATACGCACACTTTCACGCAACGTTGGTTTTAATACATCCCAACGTGGGCGTAGAACCTGGCGCACATAACTTTTTTATATACGTACGCACCGTTTACACATGAGGGCCTTGGTCTTTGCTGGAGCATCAGGCGTTAATGTTAGTCTCTAGCTGCTCAGTTCATACTTTACTTGAGTTGCTTACCTTGTCCTCGCCTGTGTTTTTTTGTTTTCAGGTATTTTGCCAGTGCTTTCCTGTACTCACCTTCTGGATAGTGATGGCCAAATGAAGCCTCATGAAGCCATGAGGCTTTCCAGCCCATTGCTTTGCTCAAAGGTTCGTTACTCTGTGTTTCATTCATTGCTAACCAGTGACATCTGCTGCTAAACTGAAACTGACAGCAATGTCACCAAAATAAATCATACTTCCAAAACTATTAGAACATAGCAGTCAGGGTATGCAATATTGTCACAATTAAGTTCTTGTCAAACCCACGTCTATAGTAACAGGTCTGTTGAACCCTTTTAACGGCGTGGTCATCCATTTTCTCACATTGGGCCTCATGCAAGAACATGTTCGTATTCTTCTCCTAAATTTCTCTTACTTTTGTTCGTACAAAGGGTTCGTACGAACATGTCACGTCAGATTCAACAAACTCTTCTATCTTCAGGAAAAGTGTGTAAATGAGCTGCGTAAATTCACCTGTTCTATCCAGCTGCTCGTGCACGCGAGAGGAGATTAGCATAATTACCACCCCAAAAACACCATATAAGGCTATGTTTCCTGCCTCAGATATCAGGAAGTGTCCATTCATGAAAATGACAGTGAAAACTAAAAAGAAAAACTTTATGAGTTCAGATTTGAAGTCCTTCTGTCAGAGATCCAGAAAAGAAAATCTGTCATTTTTAGCAGGTCAGCTGTGGAATAAAAAGAGCTGCTAAAAGTATAAACAACTGTGTTAAATCATTTTCATTTATTCAGAAGCCGCAGCGCTTACAATTGCCCCCCTTAAATACCCTTTCTCATAACTGGAGTCACCTGTGTATGGACGCCAAGGGTCACTGAACTTACCAAACCATATTTGAGTTCCAATAATTAGTTCTAAATGTTTTGAGATCAATAAAATGAAAACGGTGCCCAAATTTATGCACCTGCCTAATTTTGTTTAACCAATTACTGCACACTTTCTGTAAATCATATAAACTTCATTTCACTTCTCAAATATTACTTTTTGTCCCCTATAGGATACATTTTACAGATTTTTTTATCCAAACAATCAATGATTTATAAAGGTAAATCAGGAAAATTAATGAGGCTGCCCAAACTTTCACACCCCACTGTAGTTAGTTTCAGTTTTCTTAATTTATTTGAAATCTGTTTGTGTGTCTTAGTGAATATATGACATATTAACCTGTTATCTGCGTCAGATCAAAAAATAAAAGGCAAGAATTGTTCCAAAATGCCCTCGATAGGAATGGAGGGAGACGTGAATGGAAGAGGAGAAAAGTGCAGTGATCCATCTATGAATGTCAAACAGCTGTTTCTGTTTGGGGAAAATAATTTTAAATTCAGTACAGCTGCTTTTCTTTTCTTTTGTCTTTTATTTTTGTAAAGAGTGACTGTTCCAACACAAGTGTTTTTTTCCTTTCTTACTCTTGAAATATGTATAATCTGCTCTAACAATAACCATAAGTTACAAGTTTTTAAATAAATGTTCTTTGTACAATTGTATCACCATAGTTGACTCAGTATTAAACTGGTGTGAAAACAGTAAGGATCACTATATTGCTTAACATGAACCCAGATTGTGTCAGAACAACAGAACCAAGAACCAGGACAACTGATTGGTAAAAGCTAAGTGCTTTTATTTACAGGTGCAGTGTTGATGTCCAGGCTGTAACAGAGGGGAAGATTGATTGGTGAGTATAATGTTGAACTTGTTAAGAATGGGTCTTTGAACTCTGAATGAGATCCGAACGCACACAGCAATTTAACAAGTTTATTATTAAAAAGTGTTGTTGACGATGGGAGACAGGAACCCGGAAACGGCTGGTCTGGACACAAAGAGGCTGGGTCAGGTTGGTTCAACAAGAATATATTATTGGTGAAAATAATATAAGCAACCAACCTTCTGATGTGGGACTGGGTCCAGGCGGAAACAGCAGCCGTGTGGTTTTGGTTCCGGGGAGCGGTAGCCACAGGAATTATGTTGCGGGGTTTTCTCTTTGTCACAAACAAAGCCAAGGTCATACACGGATAATCAGAGAGTGTTACCAGGTTGAATGGGACAGGCTGAGTCGTTGGTCCAGAGGAGGGTTCTGTGGTCGAGATCCAGGAAGTCCGATGYGGCGTGGTACCATTCAGGGGTGAGACGAGAGAGATGAGTCCGAGAGACAGAAACAAAGTCGTTACCGTGTGAGCAGATGGCAGGCAGGAACCGACAAGGACTGAGGCAGGATTCGTTAAACCAAGAGACATGAAAAGGGTCAGGATCACAAGGCAAGAGGAGGACATGGAACAAGATCGCTGGAAGTTCATAGACGAGGCTAATGAAAATCTGGCAAAGGACTGGAGGCTGGAGCTGAGTTTTATACTGACAGGAACAGGTGAGTGAAATGAGCTGATTGAGTTTTCAGTGACGGGAGGGGCAGAGGCAATGAGCAGGACAAGACTGACAGGAGCAGAGGGATAACAAGCATGACAGACAGGAACAGGATCATAACAGAACTTTAGTTTCAAGATGCAAATGGTTGTTAGCACAATTGTTTCTTTTCTTACAGCAGGTTCCAGAAAGTCTCTCACAGGAGGGAGGAAGTGTCTCCTTAATCCAAGATCCACTGGCTTCAGGCAGAGTGACCCAGAGGGAAGGTGAGTGAACAGGTGAGTGGTTTGTGTGGTTCACATGGCAGGCTGGCTTGCAGGTTCCAAAGGCTCTCTTGGTTAAACATGTAGGTATAGATATCCTGAACAAAGGCAACAACAAGATTACTAAGAAAATACTTTGACATTACTTTCTAAGAGGCTTCAGCTTACTACCCAAGTAGCGATGATGCTTCAGCGCCGACCAACAGTGAAGTGAGCCTTTTAAAGGAAACCAGGAGCTCATCAAGAGGACGCACCAGCTGCTGCCAATTAGCCAGGAGAACACAGGAGCAGAGCACTAATCATCACATTGCTAGACTGAAGTATACATTAGCTGATAAAGGCAAACCACATCCCGGCCACCAAAAAGCTATAATTCTTTGTGTTATGTGGGCCAGAACTGGGCCATACCAATTTTCTATGTGGGATATTAAGATATCTTTAACTCATCCACAATTATTTATCCGTCTGTCTTCTACCACTTATCTGAGATCCGATTAGAGATCCTATTCATGAACACCAACAAAGAGAAACAGGAAAGAAGAGAGATCCCAGGGGGAGTCTAACTGGCACTGAGAACAAGCTTGACTTTGTACCAAAAAAAAGTGGAAACAGCTCCTGCTTTGGGACCAGATAGCTCTTAACAGTAACCCTGCAGCCCATACTTCTGCAGCACCACCCACAGGATACGTCAGGGGAACACATGAGAAACCTCCAGGTCCACAAAACTCGTAGACTGGAGAGTCGAACTCCCACAACCCCCTTATCAATTCTGCTAGAGTAAAGATCTGGTCCACTGTTCCAGGACCAGGACTGAAGCCACACTGGCCCTCCTAAATCCTGGTTTCAACAATCAGAGACTCCTTTCCAACACCTTGGAATAAACTTTCCAACAGTGTCTGAGAATTGTGAATCCTCAATAGTTGGAACACACTCTCCAGTTCCACTTTTTACAAATAGGAACAACTAGTCTGTTCTGCCACTCCACAGGTGTTGCTGCAGTCCTCCATGTCTCATTGAAAGTCAACAAGTCGACATGTAAACTTTAACAGCCCCACAATATCCAGCTTCAGCAGCTTACCATGAATCTGTGAGGTTTTACGGCAGGACTTAGAACAGGTGAAAATCCAGAATAAACAATATTTATTAAGAAAAAGGGTGCTAACGAAGCACCTCAAAAACTCACTTCTCTAAAGCTTTTCAAAAGGACTTAAAGAACAATTGGGTAGCCAAACAACATACTGGGGTAGACTGAGAACACAATACAGAATTAATAAAGAACCACTAATGAAGAAGAATGGACACATTGTAATGTCTGAGTTTCACTCATACGCCGAACACCAAACACGATTTAAGGATTTTTATTTAAATTAGAGCAGCTGGACCGGGAACGGCACGTCACAGGAATCCAGAGATCTACACAAGAGATTATCAGTTTAGTGACCAGTTGATGTAAAGGAACAGATTTAGGTAAAAATAAAGTCACTAAACTTCTTAGAGTCTGAGAGGTTTGAGCAGAACTCGAAAGACTTTTAGAGTCTATTGCGGATTCCGTACTTGTTACTTCCGGGTCTCTGACTTTGGCGGAGCCTGAGGGTTTTCCATGAGGTGGGCTTGGGTCATGCACATGAGATCAGATATTTAAAAGCAGGTTAAGGGGAGCAGAGCAAGGGGTACACAGGCAGAGGTCGAAGTCCAGGGATCAGATGGCAGAACTAGTCCGATAGGGAGTGAGGCAGGAGGCAGAGGTCCAGAGTTGAGAGCCGGGGTCAAAACCAGGAGATCAGAATCCAAGAGAGTACCATTCAGGGGCAAGGCAGGAGACGTGGAACCAGAGATCAGAAACAGGGTCATTACGAGGCAGGTGAGACAAGACATGAGAATGCTAGCTAACTACTAGGTGGAACCGTTCATGAGTCTGGCGCTGGAGCAGTGGTGAAGAGGAGCTTAAATACTGAGGGCAACAGGTGTATGACATGAGGCTGATGAGGAGTTCTGTGACAGGAGGAGTGAAACAATTAACAGGCTAATTGACTGATGGTGAAAAAACATGACGTGACTTGGATAAAAACAGGACATGAGCGTGATTCATTACACACATGGAGTAGACACATGAGGAACAAGTGAGCGCAGACGGAGCTAGAGGTTTGACAGACAGGAGGACAGGATGGAAAAAGAACAAAAGGGTACACAGAAAGACAAAAACATGACAGAATCTTGTCCACCCATGGTGCCCTGCCATCTTTTAGCTTGTTTAACAACCTCTGCCATTAATAGTGTCCCGATACATTTTTTCTCTTCAGATACAATACCGACATTGCAGCCTTGAGTTTGGACCAATACCGACATCGACCTGATACGATATCGGAACAAATCCTACATACTTTTATTACTTGTTTTGTAGTTTGGAATCTTAAAAAGTCTTGCTCAAGTCAAACAGTCAACAACAGTAGGTGTGTGGAAAAACCAGCCCGTTTATTATTAACCAATGGATTACATAATGTTTTTACTAACATAAGAACATTCTACAATCAAATAAAATGAATAAAAATGAGGACCCTGAAAAATTACCTCATTCAAGTTACTCATTCTGGATCCAAGCACTGCTAGATAGAAATCCTGGAGCGCACCATTAGAGTGGACTGCTTATGTCAGGATTTTGAATGCAGACCCATATAATCCAATTTGGCTAATATTGGACCAATATCCCATACTGATATCGGATCGAGACATCCCTGTCTGCAATGACAATAGACTTGTCTTCCCCCTCCTCAAAGGTGGGCATAGTGACCAGATTAAGGTGATCCTTGAAGTACACCTTCCAAAAATAACCTCAGTCGGTGTCAACAGTTTTAACTCAGACCAAGCACAACCTGGACTGGGCCCACTTTCCCTTTCTATGTCATGAAGTTGTTCGCAAGAACCTCACTAAGGCCAACTGATCCTAAGATAGATGGTGATTCCCACTTTGTTCTCAAAGTAATTTAGTTCATCCCAATGTTAAATTAAAACATACTTAAGTTCTCTAACATCAAGTGGTGGTTGTAATCAAATAAGAGACAATAGTTTAAACCAGAGCTGGCCAAAGTGGGGCCCACAGGCCAAAATTGGCCCACCAAACCATTTCATTTGGCCCACCAGCAGTTGTCCTGGCTACTAGGTTGTATTCTCCTGTTTTATGTAGAAACACTAGTCATTCCAACCACTGGTCCAACTATACGAGGAACTGTATTGCAGATAGTCTTGACTCGTGGTACGTTAATTTATCTTTGCATTATAGAGTATTACAATTAATCATAAAAGAAAGGAGGGTCGAGAACTGGAGTACATTCTGCTCACAACACTGTTTAAAGTCGGCTGTCTCAGTCTCCGTTAAAGGGGAGGAACCTGTTGAAGAGACAGATTTGTCGTCCATACCTGAAGTGTATCACGATTTAGCATCTGTGTTCAGTAAAAGTAAGGCACTTTCCTTACCTCCCCATAGACCATATGACTGCGCCATAGACTTAATACCTGATTCAGTACTTCCTTCCAGTCGCCTCTATAATCTCTCCGGTCCCGAAAAAGAGGCCATGAAAACCTACATCAACAAGTCCTTAGCTTCTGGTATCATCCGTCCTTCCAAGTCTCCCCTAGGGGCAGGGTTTTTCTTTGTGGCCAAGAAGGATAAGACTCTCAGACCATGCATTGACTACAGAGGTCTCAACCAAATCACAGTTAAAAACAAGTACCCTTTACCCTTGTTAGATTCCATTCACGACCAGCTTCACACTGCCACCATCTTCACTAAACTGGACCTTCGTAATGCATACCACCTGGTGCGAATAAAAGAAGGAGATGAGTGGAAGACAGCATTTAAAACCCCCTTAGGTCACTTCGAGTACCTAGTCATGCCCTTTGGATTAACCAACGCCCCAGCAGTGTTTCAGGCATTAATCAATGATATAATCACATGTCAGAACGGTCCTCCAGAGTCTTCAAGAAAACCAGCTCTATGTGAAAGCTGAAAAGTGCGAGTTTCATGTATCTTCTGTGTCCTTTTTGGGGTTYATTTTGGAGAAGGGTCAGTTCAGGACTGACCCTGAAAAGTTTCGGGCAGTTTCTGAGTGGCCAGTTCCTAATGATCGTAAACAGTTACAACGTTTTCTTGGTTTTGCAAACTTTTACAGACGATTCATCAGGGACTACAGTCGTATCACTGCACCTCTCACCCAACTAACCTCCACCTTAAGAACCTTCTCCTGGACTCCCGAGGCCAACCAAGCTTTTGCTGAGTTGAAAACTCGTTTCTCTCAAGCCCCCATTTTGTGCCATCCTGACCCACAGAAACAGTTCTTTGTAGAAGTGGATGCTTCTGACCTGGTAGTCGGTGCGGTTTTGTCCCAAAAGTCAGAACCAGATGGTAAAATGCACCCTTGTGCTTTCTTTTCTCGTCRCCTATCACCAGCAGAGACTAATTATGATGTCGGAGACAGAGAACTGTTGGCCATTAAATTGGCTTTAGAGGAGTGGAGGCATTGGTTAGAAGGGACTGAGATCCCTTTCATCATCCTCACAGACCATAAAAATCTAGCCTATCTCCAAAAGGCCAAGAGGTTAAACCCGAGACAGGCCAGGTGGTCTTTGTTTTTTGCTCGTTTTAACTTCTCTATCACTTACATCCCTGGCTCCAGAAATATCAAGCCCGACGCTCTCTCCAGACAGTTCTCCTCTGCTGAGAAAACAGAAAAAGACACCAACATCCTGCCTACCTCCTGCTTCGTGGGGACTCTCTCCTGGGACATTGAGAACACAATCCACCTGGCTCAACAAACTGAACCCGATCCTGGCTCTGGACCTCCTGGCACCCGATTCATTCCACGGCACATTGTGGGTAAAGTACTGGATTGGATACATAATCACAGGTTTACTTGTCATCTCGCATGTTGTCATTTTCTAAAAGATACTTTTGGTGGCCAACAATGTACCCGGACATAAAAGAGTTTGTTACAGCATGCCCCACCTGTGCTCGAAACAAGAGTGGAAACCAACAGCCCGCTGGACTTTTGCTACCTTTACCCACTCCCGCTCGCCCTTGGTCCCACATCGCTCTGGACTTCATCACAGGACTACCTCCCTCGGAAGGTAACACAATCATTCTAACCATTGTTGATCGCTTCTCCAAGGCAGCACATTTCGTCCCTTTGAGTAAACTACCCACGGCATTTGAGACCGCTCAGCTCCTTGTCACTCACGTCTTTCGTCTGCATGGTATCCCTACCGACATCGATTCCGACCATGGACCCCAGTTTGTCTCCCACGTCTGGAAGGCCTTCTGTAATGCCTTAGGTGCTAAGGTCAGTCTATCTTCTGGACATCACCCCCAATCTAACGGGCAAACGGAAAGGTGCAACCAAGAACTCGAGGCGTCTCTCAGGTGCGTCATAAATAACAATCCCTCCTCATGGTGTCAGTATCTTACCTGGGTTGAGTATGCACACAACTGTCATACTTCCTCCGCTACTGGCTACTCCCCTTTTGAGGCCTCTCTTGGGTATAACCCTCCACTGTTTCCCAGGGATGAAGTTGAAAATATGGTCCCGTCCGTCCACCACCACATCCAACGCTGTCGAAGAATCTGGAGCCAGACTCAAAGAGCCCTTCTTCGTACAGCACAACAGAACAAGAGATTTGCTGACCGCCATCGTTCCACCACCCCTTCATATCAGGTCGGACAAGAGGTATGGCTATCTACTCGTGACATAAGCCTTAAGGACTTTCCTAGAAAGCTCTCCCCCAGGTTCATCGGTCCTTTTCCAGTGGAGAAGATCATTAACCCCACAGCCATCAGACTCCGTTTACCTGCCAACATGAAGATACATCCCACCTTCCACGTCTCCCAGCTGAAACCCGTCTCCACTAGTCCACTGAGCCCACCAACCAACACCCCACCTCCCACCCGTCTTCTTGATAACCAACCWATCTACACAGTTCRTCGAATTCTGGATGTCCGTSRACGTGGACGTGGACATCAGTTCCTCGTAGACTGGGAAGGATATGGCCCGGAGGAAAGGTCCTGGATACCTCGGTCCTTTATCTTGGAACCTGATCTCATCTCAACTTTCTACAGGAATCATCCGGAAAAGAAACTCTGAATCGCCAGGAGGCGATTATTGAGGAGGGGGTACTGAGGCATTTTAATGTTTTCGCCCCCTACCTCCTGTTCTCGGCACTGCGCTGATCACCCACACCTGCACCAGATTGGACTCATCACCTACTGGCTTTGTAAGGCAGAGCTGGAGTTCATCTCGTCGCTGAAGCATCGCCTCTGTTTGGGTACGAGCTCAGCCTGCTACCTGTGATTCTGAACCAGAAATTATCTTACCTGTGTACCTGTTTCTCCTACCTGTTTTCTAGAAGCGACCTCCAGCACGCCTGCCTCCCGTCTAGGAAACGCGAATCGCACTCACCTGGGTCTCATGCGCAGCCAGCCACGAGAATCTGTAAATAGACCTGCACTTGTATATACTCACCTGTGGAACCTCACCTGTTGGACCAACTCCTCCAAAACTCATCTCCTTCTCCAGCCCATAAGCAACACCTTCTACTACTCACCAGTTAAAGACTCTTACCGGAAGATCTGCCCATTACTCACCTCTACCATAAACTCTGTTTTCAGGTCCCGTCCCCAAGATCCCTGCACCAGTGTAAATAAACTCACTTACCTTTTTATCCTACGTTTCAGTCTCTGTTTGTTATTAGTATTTGCTCACGTTGACCTCCTCCTGCCAACCTGATAAATGTATTCACTGTATGAACTGAAAACAGGAAAGAAAATGTTGTATAGATTGAAGAAGTTTGGGTCATCTCAGAGCTCCAAGACCATCTGCAGACACATGTCAAAAATGGAGGATAAAACAATATGACACCTGGAGGAGGACATATTTTAAATTTTTTACAGAAAGTACTCTGACTTTTCAGCTCCCAAGCTCATCTGAAATGGACAGAAAGACAGTGGACACGTGTTCTGTGGTCAAACCGGTCCATATTTCAGATGCCTTTGGGAAAATCCTGACGTCTGGTGTAACGAGCCAAGGATGAGTAGGATCATCTTCACAGTGAAAAGTGTAAAAGATGTGTGATGGGATGGGCAAGCATCAGTGTCCATGGCTGATTTGCAGATGTGTGAAGAAATCATCGACACAGAGCTGAATATTGGACAGATATATGCCGCCACTGGAGCCATATCTTTCCCCGTGATCTTTATGTTTTTGTCCAGCAGGACGAAAGCAGACCTCATTCTGTTTCACAGACACAACGTGTGATTGACTTCCTGCCTGCAGCGCAGACCTGTCTCCTATTAAACACGTCTGAAGCATCATGAAGAGGATCATCGGAGGACAAGGACAGGGCTGTTAAACCAGTGAGAAAACACAGATTCATTTCAAATACTGCAGGAAGTTTGATCTTATGAATAAACTCCAAAAGATAAGATGAATAATCGATTAGTTCTGGAGAGTTTTTGTTTTATAACTTGTCCAGTGGTTTATAAAATATTTTGCTACCCCCCCCCCCCCACACACACACACAC
Source organism: Austrofundulus limnaeus (assembly GCF_001266775.1). Classification (NCBI taxonomy): domain Eukaryota; kingdom Metazoa; phylum Chordata; class Actinopteri; order Cyprinodontiformes; family Rivulidae; genus Austrofundulus; species Austrofundulus limnaeus. The sequence goes on from NW_013953316.1 coordinate 85,970, forward strand.
ACACACACACGTAGCAGAATGATGTAAGAATACAGGACTCACTCTTCCCACTGTTTAAATGTATTGTTTAATAGAAAACTGAACTGTATCTTGTAGGAAATCATAACATTTAATTATCTTTAATTCAGCCAAATCTGTTCAGTACAGAGAGCTCTCATCACTCTGTAATGATCCTGAAGGGGTTGTTGTTACATGTTCATTATACCTGTTTGAACCTAAAATTAACCTCACAGGTACCTGACCCTAAACTTAAGGGTCAGGTACCTTAGTCCTTAAGGGTCAGGCAACCTTAGTCCTTAAGGGTCAGGCAACCTTAGTCCTAAGCCTAACCCGACACCTGTAATTTGTATTTGGACCTGTGGGGACCTGACATTGGTCCCCACGATTCACTTTAGTCCCCACAAGGCTGCCTTTTGTGTTTTTTGGGGAAAACTGTCCCCACGCTGTATGAAAAACCCGTCCACACACACACAGCTGTAGCTGTTTCAGCTCAACAGTCAGGCAGACTTCAGGAGAAGGAAAACTAAAACATTTTTAAAAGTGTCAAACCGTTCTGTGCTGTTTTTCTGACAAAACAGAGTTAAAACCTCTAATGTGCTGTTTAGGAGTGAAAGAAGTGGAAATCTGAATGGTTTCATGCTGCTCTCATCTCAGAGCTCACCTGCAGGTGTGTGAGAGCTGGTGTGAGCGTTCTGAACAGACATCAAGGTTATTATTGGAATAAATACATAATAAAAGTTTGAGTTTGGTAAATATTTACTTCTGGTTTCATGGCAGGACTGAAAAAGAAACTGAGGCCAGAGTTTGATGAAGCACACTTCAGTTATTTGCCCACAGGCCAACCATTCCTGTGCTGTCGGAGGAACAAACTGAGGTGATCACATCGTCTTCATGTCACAACCAGGAGCTCATGCAGCCAATACTGTCTGAGTTTAACACAGGGGGGTCCAGTCCTGGTCCTGGACCACAGTCCTGTTTCTCTGCTCCAACACACCTGAGTCAGAGACTGAACGACCTCTTCATGTTCTGCAGAAACCTGTTCATCCATGCAGATCACGTGTGCTGGAGCAGAGAAACATCTAAAACCTGCAGGATAGAGGACCTCCAGGACCGGACATCCCTAGTTTAACTAAGTGGTTCATGAGATATTTTGCTAACAGAGAGCTGACTCCAACAATTATTACCAAAGTTTCAGCTAAGATCTTGTGTCATCTGTTAGCTCTCAGAGTTTGTGTCAGAAATGACTCTGAACTACTAAAACATCAGATTTGACCTCATTGTTTGTTTGTTTGTTTGGGTTGATTGGCTGCGGCGGCCATTTTGGCCTGACTCCAAAATTTAATCATTTGGTGCGTGCTATCATTACTGTCTGCAGGGGCGGTTCTAGGGGCGGGGCCACAGGGGCATTGGCCCCAGCTGAAATCTGATTGGCCCCCTGAAGTGCCCCTGTCCTGTCACTCACCTGTCCTTTACCTGGGAGTGATGATGGTGGATGCAGTTCCATGTTCAAACACTAGAGGCACTAATGAGTCAAATAGTGAAGTCCAGAATGAATCAAGCTGACAGAATTCTTCTTCTCTTCTTAAAGGGTCAATATTATGTGTTTCTCAGGCATGTATTTAAATACTATACCATAATAAAGTATAAATGTCACCTTTAGCTGTTATTAAAATGCAGTTTTTATGTTCAAATAGAAAATAAACTTATCTTCTCATCACTTCCTTTCTAAACACCTTGAAATTGGCCTCTGTCTCTTTAAGAACCTCCTTCTGCTTCTGTCCCGTCCACTTCAGTTTGGGAGGGGGGGGGGGCTGCCATGATGCAGTTTACTTGGCATCTGAAAATACATTTCCTCAAAGGTATTTTTAATCTGAAAAGAGCTTCACTGAGTGAAAACTAGTATTAGGAGCTCAGCGGACAGTTAAGTTTCACTTTCACTTTGACCCGAGAGCCTGCAGGAGTCATGGGCGGGGTGTGTGAGGAGGGGGAGGGGGTGCTCTGCCATGAGGAAGTTCAGCTTAAAGACACGTCCCAGAGGTGTTTCTGGTACCAAAAGGTGTTCCTGGTACCAAAAGGTGTTTCTGGTCCTAAAAGGTGTTCCTGGTCCCCACCTGTCGTTTTGCTCCTCAGCATGGCTTCATAAAAACACTGCAGGATTTCTCAAACATGATGAATGAGTCAGAGCAAGGCTTTGGACATGTTTTTATGAGAGTATAACATTGTAACATGATATAAAACTCAAAAAAGTTTATTTACATGATATTGTCCCTTTAAGAAAATTTGAACAATCCTGCAAAAAAGTCTTTCAACAGACAAATGATGGTTGGATTTTTTCACACATTATGTGTTTGAAAATATTTTATCTATGTTCAGTAAAATGTATGAAAAACTGGGAAATGACTGAGAATTTACTGTGCAAGATTTTTTTGGTACCACTTTACAATAAGGCTCCCCTTAGAATGCTTATAAAGAGTTATAGATAGGTTACTAATTCATCTGTAAAGTTTACACTTTATAAATCATTAACAAATGTTTGTTATGCAACACTTAAGGAGGATAAAGGCAAAACTGTCCAGTTTCCTACCAAATAATGAAACAAATCTGTTCACGTTCATATTACATCTAAAGGTGGTATATTAAATATTCCAGACTAGGTTACTACATTGTAAGCACAATAACAATAAGAAACACATATTTTCATTTTTTAATATTGTACTGTATTACTGCATTTTAAATATTCATAACTGTCAAAGGGAGATTTATCACAGTAAACTATTTATTAATGACAAATAAACTGTTATAAATGACAATTCTTTAACGTGAAAAATCATTTTTAAAACTCAGTGTTGATAATCATTATTTTTAATTATTGTTCAAACATGTAACTACTATCAGCAATGTTGATGTATCAAAAAAATAAAATAAAATGTCATGTTAATGTACCAAATAATCCAACACAATATAGTGTAAAGTTTTACACTGTACAGTAGGGATCCCTTTAATAGTTGTGTATATTTATAATGCAGTAATACAGTACATTATTATATGTTAAAATATGTGTTTCCTAGTCAGTATTGTGCTTACAAGGTAGTAAACTAGTCTGAAATGTTTAATACACAAACAGACTTGGCTCAGTATTTGGAAAGAAACCAGACAGTTTTGTCTCTTTTTGACCTTCATTAATGCATAATAAACACTTATTAATAATTTATAAAGTGTTTACAGAGGAAATAATAATCTGTCTATAAACTCTTTAAAAGCCATCTGTAAGGGGAGCCTTATTGTAAAGTGGTACCTCCTTTTTTTAGAAAAATACATTACATTACAAGTGTTTGAACATGTATGACTGGTTACCAAAACTGGATTTGTGTGACAGGATGTTGAATGAAGGCTTGACCCCTCCATGAATATTGTGGCCCCTCACTCAGAGAAGTCCTGGATCCACCGCTGACTTTCTGACAATTTTATTAAACCTGTTTTCTGGTTCTTAAGGTGTTTTTCTAACAGACAGACAAATGACACAAACAAAAACCTAAATTAATAGAGTTATTGTCACCATAGTTTCTTAAATGTACTCATCATTAGACAACAGGTCTCAGATCTGTTTGTTTTGTGGAAGTTAAACCTTTTGTCTGTGATGCTTTAAGACCAGCTGTGAACAGGTCCTGAAGAAGAACCTGACCTGTGTGAATGTAGGAAATCATCACTTAGCTGATAAATGTTTTCATCTCGTCCTAATCTGCCCTTGAGTGAAGCTGATGAAGTGATGATGAAGATAAAAGATGAAGTTCATCACCTGTCTCCAAAAGGCAACATGTGAGCGATGATGCTTCTGCCCCTGGATGTTTTACTGTCCGTCTGTTAGTAAAATATCTCAGGAAGTAGTGGACAGCTTTGAATGAAGTCTCAGAAAATAATCACAGGATAAAGATCTACTGACTCACTCTGAAGCCCACCTGATTCAAGATGGCTGCCACAGCTAATCCACATCAGCTGTCTCGTGACTCAGCTGTGTTTACAATAAGGTAAGGGTTAGTACTATTATGCTGTCCTGGAGATTTTATTGAGATTTGACCAGAACTAAAATGTAATTCTCCACGACAGTTTTTTTTCCTCTTGCAGTTTCGTGGTTTGTCCACCAGGTGGTGCTGTTTCCTCCACACTTCCTGTCATGTTGGAACATAAGCCTCCTCCCTGCTGGGTGCTTTACACTGAAGTGTTTCCTGCTGATGTTGTGAGGTGATTTCTTTTTTTTTTTCTGGGCTCAGAAGCAGCTCAGCTGTCTCTGATGTCACCACGCTGTCCTCTGTTCTGGCTTCAGTCTGCGGTGGTCTCCTGTGGGGAGGTGGGGGGGATTATTTCACTTTTCAGCCTTTATTCTGCAGCTCATGACTTTGATGTCATGTTTGTGTTCCTGTAAGGAACATAAAGAGGTGAAACTGATCTACACGTTTATTTGAAGGAGGAAAATAGCAGAAAAACAAGATTTTTAAGTGTTTTCTTACATTTCAGGGTCTGGATCTCTTTCCCTGACATTTAAGGCTTGGCATTTATTCTGACATTTAATTTCTAGCCCTTCATCTTAGCTTAGCATGAGCCTAACTCAAACATGAAACACCAAGCCTGTGCCTAAATGGCATCCGAGCTAAAATGGCTCTGATTCCCACATTTTCCTGCAAGTCGGGATATTAAATACCTTTAAAGGTCATTTAAAAAAGCACAAACGAGGGGTCGCCTCTTGCTGTCAGAATCAGCAGCTGCATAACGACTGCTTTGTTTGTCAAATCTGACTTCAGTTCACAGCAAGAGGGAAGGGAGTGAGCAGGAAGATCATGTGGAGACAACAGATGCAGCAGGAAGGGGATTAAAATGCTGTGCAGGTATTTTTCCTCAGCAGATGTCCACTGCTTCTTTACTGCCATCCAGTGGTGAAATGTGAGAATTACAAGAATTCAACCTTGAACAGCAGAGAAAAAACACAATGTGGTTCAGGACTTCTGGTTCTAAGTCTATAAAACTCATCATGTCAGTATTTATTGAATTAATCTGAAGTCAAAATGGAAAAACGGATCCAGCAACTTGTAGAACCTTCTTCAGCCCTGAAAACTCTGGTTCTGGTGGGACGGTGGTCCAAAAGGATCTTTTATTAACAGCCATGTTGGTTTTCATTGCTCAGCATCGTGTACCTCTGCAGGCCGACAGATCACATGTCAGATACCAGAAACACTAAAGAAGCTGCGCTGTCTAATCAAGTAAATGACCAGAAACTCTGAAAAAGATGTGCAACATAAACCAGGGTCTGCATCTTTTACTATCAATGTTGATTTTATTTATAAAGTGCTGTTAAAAAACAGCTAAACGCTGCAGCAAAGTGCTGTATTCTAATCAACAAAAATCACAAAACCACAAAAATTCATACATAATAAATTACAAACAACAATAGGAAAAATAACAGATAAATTACAATATCAGGCCCTTCATTAATTAAAAGCCGTTGAATAAAAGTGAGTCTTAAGAAGCACTTTGAAGTTTTCAAAGGCAGCAACAGTGAAAGCACGATCATCTCTACACCTAAATCTGGATCCTGGAACATCTTGTCAGGGTTTTAGTAGAAAAGAACGCAGGGCGCAAGCAGATTCAAAGCTCCAAGAAACAAAGTATTTATTCAACAAAAAGTGCTGATGTGGCAGCTCAAGTGTACAACAAACAGAACTGTCACTATCTGAATAACAGGTTCATCACTTTCATGCATTCAGGTGAAATGTTTGAGCTCACAGTGCTTCATGGAACAAGATGTAGCACAACATCTGCAGCTTTCAGTAAATTCACAAAAGCCTTCTGTGCTCCTCCCAGTCAGAGCTCCATCAGAACCACTGACAGCAGCTGAGTGGTGTTTACTGTTACCTGTCAGGGAGTGGAGAGGGAAATTGAAAATACCCTCTGTCTGTCCATCTTGTGAGCTGAAGAACTTGTAGAATAAGTCATATACTGACTTTATTTTTGGTGTGTGGCAGCTAGACAGAAAAATTCCTTTTAAACATTGGTTTGCCACTTATAAAGCCTATATAAATCCAAGATGGCCACCACCATGTACAGATCCTTCTCAAAAAATTAGCATATTGAGATGAAAAACATTAAACTTTCAAATATTTTAGATTCATTACACACCAACTGAAGTAGTTCAAGCCTTTCATTGTTTTAATATTGATGATTTTGGCAAAAAAGTAAAGAAAAATCAAAAATCCCTATCTCAAAAAATTAGCATATCATGAAAAGGTTCTCTAAATGACTTATTAACCTAATCATCTGAATCAACAAATTAACTCTAAACACCTGCAAAAGACCAATAAAAGAAAAAAAAGACCAATAAAAGTGTTTTTAATACAAAAAAAAAGCCAGCCTTCAAAATAATTATGTTCAGTTC
>NW_013953316.1:94149-98636 GCF_001266775.1 Austrofundulus limnaeus
ATTTAAAGATCCAAGTTACTCTGTATTTTTTAGTCTAAATTGTAACAACTTTTAGCTACTCATTCATATTTTAAGAACACACAATGATGTTAAAATATGTTAAAGTTTTTTTGTACAACATTAAATGAACTTTTCAGTTATTTGCAATTTGAAGCTGTAAATAGTTTTTCCCGACCTACCTCATAGTTGTTTTTTATTTTCCAACGTTTGATACATGTGAATGTATTTTTCAAAGTTGAAAAAGTTTACATTTGTTTTTCTTTTCCTTTCAAGCATTTGAATGAATTGTCAAAGTTGTAACAAAGTTGTCACAAAAGTTTAGAGTGTTGTTTTTTTCTTTCTCTTGACCATTTGAATGTATTTTCAAAATTGTAATAAAAATAAAAGTTTGCACATTGGTCCTAAACACTGCAAAACGGATTTTCTGAACAAAACAGTAATTTTCTCAAAATACTGATGAGTTTAGATTTACAGTGAAGGAAGCAGAGGAGCTGCAGTCCAGATTGTGTGAAAGTATCAGGTTTTAACAAGGTCAACGTGAGCAAATACCAAGAATACGGGAGGCAAGAACTTGAATAATAAATAAGTGATTGTTTATTTACACAGGAAGTGAACGGGGAACGGAACCTGGAAGCAGAGGAGTTGCAGAGGTAAGTAACAGATTTTTCAGGTGGAGATGTTCAAATAAATATATTATGCTTACTAGTGAGGGCTTGGGGTTAAACATAGAGGAGGAGGTCCAGAGTCCAAAAATCCAAACGTGCTATTTACAAGTGTGTGTCGTATTTACAGATGAGGCGAGGAGGCAACGCATGAAGCAGGTGAGAGGCTCGGCAGGCAGGCAGACTTGATCAGGATCCAAAAACAGTTCCAAGGTGATTTCCTTTTTACTGGAGACAGGTAAGCACACGAGAGAACACAAGGGTTAGATAGATCAGGTTTACAAAAATAGTCTTAGGCGGAGATCTTTACCAAAAACGGTTTGATGCTTCAGCGATGAGTTGATCCTTCAGTCTTCCTTTTAAAGCCAGCACTGATGAGCCAGTTCCTCTGCAGGCGTGTTCAATCAGCAGGTGCGTTGCCAGGAAACGGGGAGGCATAAGGTGAGGAATCACCAAATGCCTCAGTACCTCCCCTTTAAAGATCGCCTCCAGGTGATCTACAACTTCTTCTCAGGATGTTCCCTGTAGAAGGTTGAGATGAGTGTAGGATCCACGATAAAAGACCTCGGGATCCATGACCTCTCCTCAGGTCCATAACCCTCCCAGTCCACAAGGAACTGGAGACCACGTCCCCTTCTCCTTACGTCCAAAAGCTTCTTGACCATGTAGATGGGTTGGATATCCAGCAGACGGGAGGGTGGGGGGGGTGTTGGTAGGGGGACACAGGGGACTAGTGGAGACAGGCTTCAGTTGGGATACATGAAAAGTGGGATGAATCTTCATGGAGGCRGGTAAATGGAGTCTAATRGCAGAYGGATTGATGATCCTTTCCACAGGAAATGGGCCGATGAACCTGGGWRATAATTTCCTGGGAAAATCCTTTAGATTAATGTCACGTGTGGAAAGCCATACCTCTTGTCCCACACTGTAAGAAGGGGCAGATGAACGATGTCAATCAGCAAAGCGTTTGTTTTGTTGTGAAGTCCTGAGTAATGCCCTCTGTGTCTGGTTCCAGATTCCATGGCAAGGACGGATGTGATGTTGGACTGAAGGGACCAAGATCTCGGTATCCTCTCTGGGGAACAAAGGCGGATTATAACCAAGGGATGCTTCAAAGGGAGAAAAACCGGTAGCAGATGATGTATGACAGTTATGGGAATATTCCACCCATGGCAAGTATGTACACCAGGAGGAAGGGTTGTTATTGATGACACATCTTAAATTGGACTCTAACTCTTGGTTGCACCTTTCGGACTGTCCATTAGATTGTGGGTGGTAACCAGAAGTGAGACTAACTGTAGCACCTAAAGCAGTACAAAAAGCCTTCCAAACCTGAGAGATGAATTGGGGTCCACGGTCAGAGACAATATCGGAGGGGATGCCATGAAGACGAAAAACATTTTTAACTAAGAGTTGAGCAGTTTCAAAGGCTGTGGGCAGTTTGACCAATGGAACAAAGTGAGCGGCTTTAGAAAACCTGTCGATTATGGTGAGGATGRCCGTGTTACCTTCAGAAGGAGGTAGACCTGTGACTAAATCCAGGGCAATAAGGGACCATGGGCGGGCAGGGATGGGTAGAGGACGTAAGAGGCCGGCCAGTTGCTGGTTGCTGCTCTTGTTAGTGGCACAGACAGTACAGGCGGTTACAAACTCTTTAATATCTTGATTGATGGAGGGCCACCAAAAATGTCTTTTAGCAAAATTGATCATGCGAGAGATGCCAGGGTGACAGGTAAAGCGATGGTTGTGAATCCAATCCAGTACTTTACCTATAACTGCTTTGGGTACAAATCTCGTGCCAGAAGGTCCAGTTCCAGGATCCGGATCGGATTGTTGAGCCAGGCGAATGGTGTTTTCTATGTCCCAGGTGAGGGTCCCCACAAAACAGGTGTTAGGAAGAATGGTGGAGTCTTTTTCTGGGGAATCTGATGGAGAAGATAACCTAGATAGAGCATCTGATTTAACGTTCTTGGATCCGGGGATGTAAGTGATCGTGAAGTTAAACCTGGTAAAGAACAAAGACCAACGGGCTTGTCTTGGATTCAACCGTTTAGCATTTTGGAGATAAGCTAGGTTCTTGTGATCTGTCATAATGACAAAAGGTGTTTCTGTACCTTCCAGCCAGTGTCTCCATTCCTCAAGAGCGAGTTTTATGGCCAGCAACTCTCGGTTCCCCACATTGTAGTTGGTTTCAGCAGGTGACAGACGTCGAGAGAAAAAAGCACATGGATGAAGCTTGTCACCGCATCCGGCTTTCTGAGACAGTACAGCTCCAACCCCGAGATCCGAGGCATCAACCTCCACGAATAATTGTTTGTTGGGATCGGGGTGACAGAGGATGGGTGCCTGCGAGAAACGAGCCTTTAACTCACCAAATGCGTTGTTAGCCTCAGGAGTCCAGGTGAAGGTTCGTAGTGTAGATGTCAGTTTGGTAAGCGGAGCAGCGATTCTGCTGTAGTCCTTGATGAAACGTCTGTAGAAGTTAGCGAAGCCCAAGAAGCGTTGTAACTGCTTTCGATCCTTAGGGATTGGCCACTCCGTCACGGCTTTGACTTTCTCCGGGTCGGTATGAAACTGCCCCTTTTCCAGAATGAAGCCTAAGAATGAGACTGAGGTCACGTTAAACTCACATTTTTCGGCTTTGACAAAAAGTTGGTTTTCGTACAGGCGTTGAAGAACTGCTTTGACATGTACTTCATGTTGTTTTTGGTCGCCGGAAAAAATGAGGATATCGTCGAGGTAAACAAAAACAAAGTCATTGAGAAAATCCCTCAAGACGTCATTTATCAGAGCTTGAAACACAGCGGGAGCATTAGTCAATCCAAAAGGCATGACGAGATATTCAAAGTGACCAAGAGGAGTTCTAAATGCAGTTTTCCATTCATCACCTTCTTTAATGTGGACAAGGTGATAAGCGTTTCTAAGATCCAGTTTGGTAAATATTGTGGCGGAGTGGAGCTGATGATAAACAGAGTCAATGAGGGGTAACGGATACTTATTTTTCACAGATACTTGATTCAACCCTCTATAGTCAATGCAAGGTCTCAAGGTCTTGTCTTTTTTGGCTACAAAAAAGAAGCCTGCTCCTAGGGGTGATGTAGATGGTCTAATAATGCCAGAGGCTAATGAGTCCTCAATGTACTCTCTCATGGACCCCCTTTCTGGACCAGAAAGATTATAAGTAAGTAGATGAAAAGGGTGAAGACTGTCTTTTTTTGGCCTCTGCATGTATGGCTGCCAAGCGAGTTGGGATTATGAAGAGACCACTTTCGGGGTACAGCTCCTGCTTCTTGCATTTATTTTTTGCAGACATCACGTTGGTGGGGTGCAGTACCTGTTCCAGTTTATCCAAAAAGCTTCGCAATGCTTCCATTTGGTCACTACCTACAAGTCAGAATAAAAATTACAGTTTAAGAACTATATATATATATTAACTAATTAAGCTAAAAAATATATCAAGCACACTGAACATGTTGATTATACAGTACCAGTCTAAAGTTGATGCACAATGAATTGTCAACTTAAACAAAGCATAAGAACACATTATCTAATACAAATTTAGAATGTGATGTGTAAAAAAATCCTAGTATGACATTTTCTTTTTACATAAATTTTTTAAGTAAATATGGTTGGTGAGCTCTACTTTTTAAATGTGTTACAGCCGTCTAAAGGTTGTTGTTGCAAAGTGTTTTTCAAAATAAAAAAATAAAAATTCTGAAAAGTTAAAACAAGTGTGTGTGTGTGTATATATATCTACCAAATTTATTTACTTACACCAACTTACTTATTTTCATTTAATATGTGTGTGTGTGTGTGTGTGTGTGT
>NW_013953316.1:102844-104931 GCF_001266775.1 Austrofundulus limnaeus
ACGTCAATATGTGACGACTCGGGAGTGAGAATGGGTTGTATAACTACCTCACTTCACAGTAGCATTTATTGTGGGACAGAACCACAGACACATGAGCTGTTTTGCTAAGCTACTCTCAGGACAAACCTTTATGAGCTGGTGCATTCACATTTTATCTTAAATACCTCTTCTTGCACAATAAACAATACCTGCATCATGTTTAAAGGGATCCATGATTAGTTGAAACATTAGACTTTATTTGATAAACATATATTTTAACTAAAAATACTGCAAGCTGTTTAGGTTTGTAGGTTTTTAAAATGGATGTAAGCTCACCTAGCCAAAACCCCAACAATGCTAACATAATTCATAATGCTAACCACAAGCTAGTTAAATTTGCCCGTTTTTAGTCTAATTATGTAATTACATATGATTTTTTTCCTTTCTTACTGACCACAAACAGAAACTCTCCACAGCGTTTCAGTAAACACAAAGATTTTAAATTAATGACCTTACAACATGATGCCACTACATACATTTAACAAATATCTTTTTCTAATAACATGTTATAACAATTTTGGCTTACCTTAAAGAAGTAAAACCTTAAAAAGTGAATTTAATTTCAAAATTCTTCTGCTCAAATGACGATGTGTAGTCCACTCCTTCTGATGACTTCAGCAGAGGAAAAAAGTGGCGCTTCCGTTTCACCGAGTCCAATCCGTAGGTGAGCGGATTGTAACTCCCGCCCTTAGATTTGGGGGCCGGCTCTAAAACAGATGTGAGTGATACGCGGATCTGCCGGTACGAAAACAGATCTGGCGCAGAGTCGCCTGCTATCTTGGAAAGCTGTAAATCATACTTTACTCACTTATGGTTTCCAGGACTTGCTCAAGTTTCTCATTCTTCTCTCTCAAGTTTGTCACCTCCTTTTCACATTTTCTGCATGGTCTCCAAACCCGGTCTTCACTGGATTCTGAACTCTAAGATGGTTCATCATAATCTGGGGCTGACTTATGATCTAAAATGAAAGTGCCTCCAGTTGAGCATGAGGTAGACACAACCTGAGTATACTGCTTACTGAGGAAACTTTCCTTGGCTGTCTGACCAACAGGAGTCTCTTGATTCCAATTTTGATCCAGAGAAACCAAAACAGGTGATGACTGGTGGAAAGGAGATGTGTTGCCTTGTTGGGTATCAGACAAATCCTGATGGAGCACATACATGAGAACAGAAGCCTGGTTAAGAACAGTGGGRTGGTGGATACCAGAGCTGTACACAGGCTTGCAACAGCTCGATTTACATTCTGAACAATATAGAGTACAACATACCAGCTATCCCGAGAAAAACTCGTTATTAGTCGAATACCGGGAGGCTGTGGGGAATTCATTTTTGATTAAAACAAAAACACCTGGTTTAAAAATTTCACAGGGAAACTTAGATCCCAGACATGTTGTCTAAGATATCAAAATGATAAATAAGTCGGGGGCTGTTTGGGTTCTCGTTCGGAGATGTTCATTAACATCCAGAGCTCCGTGATAATGAGCTATTAATTTTTATATACACTGCMGAGATAAGCCTGCCTACCTCCAGCGAACGAACAGGTTAAAAAGAGAAAGATAAAGGGAGAAAAAGCTAGCTGATGGCTATGAATAGATGAGTATTTTCGCCGAACGCACGAAAATACCACTATTCCACAAGATTTTCGAGGAGAAGCCTCGTGCTGTCAGCGGATGTCGCACAGATCTTTGCGGGATCACGTCACACGTACAGGAAGCACCGTTTTCTTTGTGTTTTGACTAAACATCACATTTTTGCACATAAGTTTTATTTATAATCAGTGTTGTATAAAGTACCTGAAAGCAATACTTGAGTAAAAGTACAAGTATCATATCATAAGAATACTTTGGCAAAAGTTAAAGTCTTCTCTAAAAATATTACTTGAGTAAAAGTCTTAAAGTATCTGGTATTTTTGTACTTATCAAAAGTAAATTTCTGACACGAAATCGACTTAAGTATTAAAAGTACTGAGTAAAAGTACTGAGCAGTTAGATTTTCCAAAATGACATTTATTGGGAGGTGACGTCTCCAAAATATATATATATATATAT
>NW_013953316.1:106194-108523 GCF_001266775.1 Austrofundulus limnaeus
TATGAGGTAGATCGGGAAAAACTATTTACAGCTTCAAATTGCAAATAACTGAAAAGTTCATTTAATGCTGTACAAAAAAAAACTAACATGTTTTAACATCATTGTGTGTTCTTAAAATTTGAATGAGTAGCTAAAAGTTGTGACAATTTAGACTAAAAAAAACAGAGTATTTTGGATCTTTAAATAAAATTTATAATCTACTAACTTGTCATGGTTTTATTTAGGCTTCCACATGCAAGAACACTCCCAGAAGAATTAAATCAGTGAAATACAGTTTATTTACAAACAATTGCAAAATGTGCAAGGTGAGGGTTTCCAGGGGCGAAGACGATGAACAGGAGGACTGCAACAGAGAAGATGGTTAGATCACAAAGACTGGGAAATGAGGGGGAGAGCGACTGAAAGAAATAATGTTCTCACAGTGGTTGGATGAAGCGCTGCCATGGAGGAGTAAGAGTATTCCGGGCTGTTTGGTTGCGTGCGGTAGAAATATTGTTGAGGAGGTGGTAGTAGGGTGAGAGGGAGCAAACACCAGATGACAGAGGCTGCAGCACTGTTGGAGGGCAGACAGGCAGTACAAGGGAAGCCTTTTGGTTACCAGTCATGAAGATCTGAAGTCCAGAGGGTTTTGGTTGGAGGATCTGATTAGGCCGGTCCAGGCAGGAACAGGAGATGACCATCAGCAAACACAGGAAGTCTTTAAAGGAGAGAGAGAGCAAGGAGTACTTGGGATTAACCACAAATAAATTCTAAAAAGTCAACCATTGTGGTAACTCCAAAGTAAGGTTTGGAGTTACCACAATGGTTAACACTCAGGCGTCGAATGACTGGTAACCAGCTCCTTTTAAGCAGGGTGAGATGAGGCTGATATGAGGCTGATGAGCTGCAGGTGTGCAGCAGCACAGCTGCTGAAGATGAACCCACAGTCCTGCAGCAATTCTCTTTTGGCTCCCTCTGGTGGACTCCTGGGAGAATATGCACAGTACACACACAACACGAGTCTGATTTCCTGACATCACCCCCCGCTCAATGGCCGTCACCTGGCGGCCTAGACGAACCAGACAGGACAGAGGCTTCAAAGTCAGAGATGAGAGAGGGATCCAAAATAAAGGATTTGKGCACCCAAGAGCGGTCCTCTGGACCGTATCCCTCCCAGTTGACAAGATACTGGTATCCCCGACCCTGCCGACGAGAGGCCACTATTCTCCGAACATCATAAGCTGGATGCCCATCAATATCTCGGGTGGGAGGAGTGGGCTCGGGAGGAGGGCACAATGTGCTAGCATGGACCGGATTGATCTGAGACACATGGAAGGTGGGATGAATCCGGAGAGTGGGGGGAAGACGAAGACGGACTGCTGTGGGACTAAGGATGGATTGGACCTCATATGGCCCAATGAACCTGGGAGAGAGCTTCTTGGACATAGATTTCAATGGAATATCTCGGGAAGAAAGCCATACCTTCTGACCGGGTGAGTACTGAGGAGCTGGATATCTTCTCTTGTTAGTGAACCTCTTATTTTGTTCAGCTGTTCGGTGGAGAGCTCTGGTAGTGTTGGACCAGATTTGTTTGCAGCAGCGGATGTGATGATGGACTGAGGGGACTGAAATGTCTTTCTGATCTGAGGGAAAAAGTGGGGGTTGATAGCCAAGAGAGACCTCGAACGGGGACAGACCAGTGGCAGCAGACACATGAGAATTGTGAGCATACTCTACCCATGGGAGTTATTGACTCCAGTCGGCTGGGTTGGTAGAAGTGAGACAGCGGAGTGTAGCTTCAAGTTCTTGATTAAGGCGTTCCACTTGACCATTGGACTGGGGATGGTAACCTGATGTGAGAGGGGATTTAGCACCCAGAGCTGAACAGAAGTTTTAGAAAAATGGTCAATTGTGAGAATTGTGGTCATACCTTGAGACAGGGGGAGTCCAGTGACAAAATCTATGGCTATGTGTGACCAGGGGCGTTTGGGTATGGCAAGAGGTTGCAGGAGTCCAGCGGGAGGTTGATTACTAGTCTTGTTCCTTGCACAAATGGAACAGGCGAGAACATATTCTGACATCTTTGTGTATAGACGACCACCAGAATTTGCGGCTGATCGGGGCTATAGTACGGGTGGTTCCAGGATGGCAGGCAAATTTGGAGGTGTGGAACCAATGAATGAGGCGAGAACGAATTGAAGTAGGAACAAAGATGGTTCTTTGTGGATCGGGTCTGGGGTCTGGTTCATGCTGTTGTGCTTGCTGGACGATACCTTCTATTTCCCAAATCAGTGTTCCAATGGTGCAGCTCGGGGGCAGAATAGTGGTTGGAGTCCTGTCATCATTGTCT
>NW_013953316.1:109089-111652 GCF_001266775.1 Austrofundulus limnaeus
CAGTCCCCCACATCATAGTTTCTCTCAGGGGATGTGAGACAACGGGAGAAGAAAGCGCAGGGGTGAAGTTTCTTATCGGGTTCAGTTTGTTGGGAGAGAACTGTCCCAACCCCAGTTTCTGAGGCGTCAACTTCAAGGACAAACTGTTTCTGGGGGTCAGGCTGAATAAGAATGGGAGTTTCAGCAAATCTTTTCTTTAGCTGGGTGAATGCGATATCTGCCTCAGAGTTCCAAGAGAAGGTTGTCTTGGTAGATGTTAGTTTGGTGAGTGGAGAGGCGATCTGACTGTAATTTCTGATAAAGCGTCTGTAAAAGTTGGAGAATCCTAGAAAATGTTGCAACTATTTGCGAGTTTGGGGTGTGGGCCAGTCCAGAACTGCCTTGATCTTATCGGGGTCTGTACGTACCTGTCCGTCCTCAAAAATGTATCCAAGGAAAGTGACTGCAGTCTTGTGGAATTCACATTTCTCTGCCTTAACATACAGGCGATTCTCCAGGAGGCGCTGGAGAACAAGGCAGACATGGCGTTGGTGTTCAGTGGGGGACTTTGAAAATATGAGTATGTCATCCAGATACACAAACATGAACAGGTTGAGGAAGTCTCGAAGAACGCCATTTATGAGGGCTTGGAATACAGCAGGGACATTACAGAGTCCAAAAGGCATTACCAGATATTCAAAGTGGCCGAGAGGTGTCTTGAAAGCTGTTTTCCATTCTTCCCCCGGGCGGATGCGAACAAGGTGATAGGCATTGCGGAGGTCCAGCTTGGTGAAAATCTTGGCGTTGTGGAGGGGTTCAAAAGCAGAAGAGATGAGTGGTAACGGGTATCTGTTCTTAACTGTTATTTTGTTTAATCCTCGGTAGTCGATGCAAGGTCGGAGGGTGCCATCTTTCTTGGACACAAAGAAGAACCCCGCCCCCAGGGGGGGGATAAGAATGCTGGATTATGCCTGTGGCAAGGGACTCATTAATGTACTTCTCCATAGCCTCTCTTTTGGGTCGAGAAATGTTATAAAGAYGGCTTGATGGCAATGGAGCACCAGGAAGGAGGTTGATGGCACAGTCGTACTGTCTGTTGGGTGGTAGAGAAGAAGCCTTGGACTTACTGAATACTTGATGAAGATCCATGTACTCCTGGGGTATGTGGCTGACGTCCAGGGGTTCAATCACTGGTGAATTTCCTGGAGAGATGCTTAGAGGAACAGCAGATTGCAGGCAGGAGGAGAGACAGTTGGTTGACCAGKCTTCAATGCGACGATCTGTCCACTTGAGGTGTGGGTTGTGTTTGGCCAGCCAATCAAATCCCAGGACTATAGAGGAGTGTGATGAAGAAAAGATGTAGAACGACATTGTTTCCTGGTGATTGCCAGAGAGTTATTTTGACTTGGGTTGAACCTTCTAGGCCTCTCACAGTTTCTCTCCCGCAGACGATTATCTATTTGGGTGGCAAGAGTTATTAAATCATTTAATGAGTCAGGTTCATCCACCAGGGCTAGCTCATCTTTAATAGACTCATTTAAGGCATGAAAAAACACACTTTTAAGTGCACTGGGGTTCCAGCCAGAGAAAGCTGCCTTGGTGCGGAATGGAGAAATCAGAAACTGTTCTCTGGCCATGTTTCAGCTTCCACAGCCCTCTAGAAAGAGACACCTGATCAGAGTCTTGACAAAAAATCAATTTGAATTCTTGCACAAAGTCTTGAAAGCTGATTCCAAAAACAGGATAGTTCTGAAAGBGTGCTTCTGCCCATTTAAGGGCACGCCCATTAAGTAATCCAAGGATATATGAAATCTTAGCATCATCAGAGCAAAAAGCCTGGGGTGAACGGTTCAACACTGAAGAACACTGGAGGAGAAAACCCATGCAATGGTCTACATCACCTGAAAACTTCTCTGGAGTTGGAGTGGAAATATCACAGAAGGAGGAAAGACTCTGTGAGACCTGAAGGGCAGTTGAGACCTCTGGTGGCTGAGGTGGGGAATGACTGGTGGAAAGTTCCTGTAACACAGAAGATAAATTTTCCAAGGTCTGATTGGTAGCATTGTGTTGTTCAGAAAGTGAACGGAGTACAGACTCATGTGAATGGATTAAAGTAGCCTGTTCAGCTATTGTTCTCCTGAGAGCCTCTGTTGGGTCAGATTGGCCTGGGTGTTCTGTCATGGTTTTATTTAGGCTTCTGACCCACATGCAAGAACACTCTCAGAAGAATTAAATCAGTGAAATACAATTTTTTTTTACAAACAATTGTAAAACGTGCAAGGTGGGGGTTTCCAGGGGCAAAGACGATGAACAGGAGGACTGCAACAGAGACGATGGTTAGATCACAAAGGCTGGGAAATGAGGGGGAGAGCGACTGAAAGAAATAATGTTCTCACAGTGGCTGGATGAAGCGCAGCCATGGAGGAGTAAGAGGATTCCGGGCTGTTTGGTTGTGTGCGGTAGAAATCTTGTTGAGGAGGCGGTAGTAGGGTGAGAGGGAGCAAACACCAGATGACAGAGGCTGCAGCACTGTTGGAGGGCAGACAGGCAGTACAAGAGGAGCCTTTTGGTTACCAGTCATGAA
>NW_013953316.1:113940-115089 GCF_001266775.1 Austrofundulus limnaeus
TGAACAGCTGGAAGTGACGAGCAGCTCCCTGTGGAGGAAAATAAACTCTATCAATTATTTACATAAAGAATACAAGTTTTAAGGATAAAAATTAAAGTTTTACAGAAGGAATCAAAGTTTTACAGAAAGAATCACAGTTTATATTGAGGAAAGTGAAAAACCTCCTGTAATTTTATTACAATCTGATTGCTTTTATTCTTGTAGCTAAAGGTTTCTTCTTTGCTACTAACATTAAATAGCATTGTTTCTAGCACACAAATCATGTTATATTATCCATGTTATGATTCATGTAACAAAAATGTTTCTTTGTTATCTACAAATATTAGCTAGCAGTGTTTCCAGTAGACAAATCATGTTATATTATCCATGTTATGATTCTTGTAGCTGTTGTGGAATTCTTATGTCTATATCACATTGACACTGTCCACTGTTCATATCTCGTGATATCTTCCGGACATCAGCATTAAGTTGACATACTTTCACGTATCAGGATGGGGCAGATTCTGATTGGTTGTTCGTTATCACATGATGTTAGCTGACAGTATAACATTGCATGGCAGCCAATAACGGGCGGGCTCACATCCAACAGACTTCGTGATTGTTTTCTGTTCCATGTCTGCCCATTAATAAATGACTTTATGATCATACCCGCAAGACTATTGTCTTTTTAACACCCTTTCGCCGTGTTTCTGACCATTTTGCCACGACAGTTTTGGCGTCACGACTACGGAAGCTTTCCAGGGACTCGGAGCGGCGCGCGCAGCAGCCGGTCTGTTTGTTTCGGACGGGACCGCAAACATGGCGGCAGCATATGCTTCGTCTGCTCCGGGGTTTTGTGGGTCCGTCATGCGGGCGGCTGCTGCGGGTTGCGCTCCGGCACTGGGGCTGAAAAGAACCTGTCTGGACGGAAGCACGGTGAGCTAAATGTTTTTTATGCTGTCAGAAATAAATCAATATTTAAATAAATAAAGCGAAAGTGTTACAGCTAACTTCCAGGCCTAGCACACACTAAAAGTCTAGTTATCAGGTGCCTGTTCTGTGTGCTCTCGAGGGCTGACTGATTTTTAGCCGAGGTAGGTCCTGGGAGCGTTTGTATTCCAGACAGAGTTCTTAAAACAGGGAGGTTTGACTTTACTGTTTTAAGGTAGG
>NW_013953316.1:116209-120124 GCF_001266775.1 Austrofundulus limnaeus
TGTGTCCGAGGGCCCACGGCCATTTCTCCCCTCCCTGCCGCAAGCTGTGTTTTGAGAGGACGGTGCGCGCGGGCAGCAGAAAGGCCGTTTTTTTGTTTGTTTGTTTACTGCTTCATTAGAGACCCGACATGCATGAAAACAGATGTGTTTTTACAAACTAACTCAGAGTGAAAATGTGAAAATCATTTCATTTGAGGACAGAGAAGTGAAATTTCAATTTATGAAACTTTTGGGAAGATATATGTGCTGAAATGATTTTTTCCCTCATTTGTTTTTTTGTTTGTTTAAAATGGTTCAGCCAGTGCTTTTATTTCAAAATTGTGACTTAAACATTCTCTCTCTCAGACGTGAGAGAGGGTTTTGTTGTTTTTTTCTTTGTTTCACCTTTTGAAATGAGATGCAGAGCATTTTGTCTCATACTGACATGGAGACTGGAAAGCTGCAAGTTAGACATATAAATGAATTATTATTGTTATTTTCTAAACTTCTGGGAGGAAGTAGAAGAAGGGACAAGGTGATTATTATTTTTCTTCTTTCTTTATTTTATTGTTTATTTGAGATTTAAAATTACTTAATGATGGAGCAGCATTTAATGGGCATAAAAATGTTCTAATGCCATACATTTTACTGAGAAGCTGCTTCATCAGTCAGTTTGAAAAGCTGCTTGGATTAAAAAGAACTGTTTAATTGATAAAATTTTGTTTTGTTTTGTGTGTGTGTCATTTTTCCTGTGACGTCCTGGGGGAGTGTTTTCCTTGATGGTCCTCTGCTCTGTCTGCGTTCCACTCCAACCACCAGAGACCTGAAGATCTAGACCGACGACTGACATTTTGGAGAATGGACAGAGTTGCTGAGGCCAGCACTGAGATGTCAAGCCAGAACAATGAAGGCCTCCTGACCAGCAGAACCTGTTCTTCACCTACAGGCAGCTTGAAGGTGGACACACCCTGTCCGACTACAGACAACATCTACAAACATCTGACAGGTGTCCACTCTTTTCACCTGGCACCATGACGTGAGATAAGGTGGGCTACGTCTGACGTGTTTGTCTAACACTGATCCAACACCCCACCCCCCACCCTGCAACACTTATTTCAACATGAACAGCAGCAAAACACTTCAAGATGCCAGGTGGCTGCTTTATCTGTCCAGCTGCAAAGAGACTGCGTGAAAGTTTTAAAACAAAGCTTTGAAGAGACTGTGTGAAGGTTGAAACTTCAAAGTCTGAGTCTCAGAGCCAGCAGCTGATTGCTCATCACCTATTCTTCATGTGGCAGCCTGAATGTTGAATAAGTATGTTTTTTGACTGTTTTCTGATAAGCTGTTCCATCAGTCAGCTTGAGCGACCATCATCAGACTCTTGCGAGGAGGAGAGACAGGGGGGGTGGAGCGAAGCTCCCTGGGTGGAATGCCACGTCTGCATAATATGCACACCTGTGACCACTGGGACGGRTTCTGGACTCCAAGATCCAACTGCGGACAAAAGTGATGACCATGTCTGACCGGGGTTTCTGGTGGGGGAGTTGGAGGGCAGATTGAGGCAGACGGCCAGTCACCCCCTCATGGAGAAAAGATGAGTGAAAACACACGCACACACACACAAAAGTTTTTATATGTTCTGTGAATGAAGCTTTTTCTTTTCTTTTGTCAAGCAGTACCATATCTGCTCTGAAATTGTGAACTTTGACAAGATATAATGTTGACCAGAAATACCTGGCATAATTTTTGGTCCTATAACCCTTTTTATTTCTGTGTTTTTGTTTTCTATGAGGAAGATGGCCTCTGCCCTTCGGTTTTGTCTGGGGGCCCCTCCCAGACTGCGGGGTGCAGTACAACTGGCTGCCAGATGGATGCTTCGTCCCGGGTTTCAAGGTGGGCTGCAGACAGGCCGGAGGACAGACTGTCCAGTTTTGCACCCTTCCTTATCAAGATGAGTACACACCACACACTCATTCACTCCAAAAGCAAAGCATAAGTGAATAGGGGGAAATTTTTTGTTAAGAAATGAACCACTTAAAGTTTTTCTTTTATTTTATTATAAATTTGACAAAAACAACCTTTTGATATCTGCGACAACGGGTTTTTTTTCCTTTTTGGTTTTGTCAATTTTGAATTTATTCATTTGGTTGATCTGTCTTGTCCTAATTTGCTTTACTTAGGGTTCATTTCCTGACAACTTGTTATTGACTTAGCACATTATCACGACATAATATTCTGATGGTACATAGGCGGAGCGCATCATCAAGTTGTCGCCGGGAGGCAGAACTTATCTTGAGATACCTTGTCTCCTTTTGGACTTTTAAGTTTTTTTAAATTTTGACATGTTTTTGATCTTCATGAGTGGATGTTTTAAACAAATGATTCGTGACATCCTTTAATGACCTAGTTTTTCATGATATTCTGCTAATCTACAGATTGTGGTTTTGCGTCACATCTTATGCTCATCTGCAGATAGAATGATTAGTCAGAACAAGATTTGCTGACAACAATAATCATTCTTAGATATTATTTGGTTATCTTTGTGTTTCCCACTGACCTTGCTGAGTTGACAGAATGGTCAACTGCTTGTTTTTTTTAAATTATTTTAAAGCACAACTTAACAGTTTTAGAAGGATTCAAAGGGATAGTTGTGTAACTTTGTGGGAAATATTTGATCTGTGATTGTACAGTTTTTCTCATGCCAGCTTATAACAACACTTTAAAGAAATCTGCTTCAACAAACTTAAACAGCATGACTGCCACTCGAATCTCATGTTTCGACCATGACTTTGAACATGTTGGTATTTCTGTTTATTTGGGTTTTTTTTTTTAAAGAGGTGCACCTGTTATTTTATTTCCTTTTGGTTAAATGTGTTGATAACAGGTAATGTTTGCATAATCTTTAATCTAAAATTAAAATACGGTGACTGTGGGTCTGCAATAAAAACACTAGCGCATAATTGCAGCTTCACGTACGGATCTTTTAGTTTACACATGTGGGGTATTTCAGATCTGACCCTTTTGCCCACATGTTGTTGCCAAACAGTCTAAAAGCACTCTGGTGAGGTTGGGGGGGTCTACCCTCCTCCCTGCATTTGCGCTGCACGCGTCTCATACATCGAGCTTATCTTACAACATTCCATATTGCCACATCTTCATGCTGTTTCAGGTTGTATCAACCACTTACAGGTTTTTTATCTCCCGCCGAGATTTATCTGGGTGCCTGGTGGAAATCTGTTTCAGCACCCTGACCCGGGTTTGCTCGGGCTCGCTGTTTCTCACCTAGAGAGACAGAAGGGCGTGGGATACTGAGCTTGGGGCTGGGGGGGGGTGCATGTCAGATGTGTGTGAGGTGATAATGTCTTCAGTTCTCCCAGACAGGACTTTAATTTACTTCCATGATTGCATAAATGGAACAACTGCGAGGCAGGTCCTGGGAGCCAGATTACTGTATTACAATGCAAAATATGGATAAATGCTAATAGAAGCAGAAATGAGTGCAGTTTGGTATACAGAATATGACATCTGATTTCCTCCTGGCTTTGTTCAGAGAACAGAGGTTTTATTTATAAATGGGGAAAAGATGGAGAACTGATGTGTTTGAGTTTGTGTTTCTTAGGAACTACAATTTAATGTTTATTAATCATTTGTTATGATCGGGTGAGTGAGCTCTGAATTAGTTCCGAACACAGATAAAGGTTTAACAAKTTTATTGTTAGAATTTGCAATTGGAGGTCGAGAACGGGATTCCGGCAGCAGCAGGTCTTCTCAGGAGGGACTGGGTCCGGGTTGAAACAACAGCCACGGTGTTTTGGTTCCGGGTGGTGTTGTTAGTGGAGGTAATGCTGCTGTGGGGTTTACTCAATGTCAACAACAAATCCAGGGTCACACCGGGTGGTCAGAGATTGTTACCAGGTTTGAGGGGGCAGGCTGAGC
>NW_013953316.1:121805-127943 GCF_001266775.1 Austrofundulus limnaeus
TATTTCTCATTTTATATTTGTTGAGCGATGCATTTGTGAAACGAACTTTTAATAATTATTCCTTTTCCATTTCTAGTGTTGAGTAATTTCTTTACTCAAGAGGAGGGAATGTTGTGGAATACTTATGTCTATATCACCTTGCACAAGCCAGCTTATGCCAGTAATCCATTGCACTATTTTTACCATATTTCTCATTTTATATTTGTTGAGCGATGCATTTGTGGAACAGACTTTTAATAATTATTCCTTTTCCATTTCTAGTTTTGAGTATTTTCTTTACTCAAGAGGAGGGAATGTTGTGGAATACTTATGTTTATATCACCTTGACACTGTCCACTTTTCATATCTCGTGATATTTTCCGGACGTCAGCATCAAGTTGACGTACTTTCACGTATCAGGATGGGGCAGATTCTGATTGGTTGTTCGTTATCACATGATGTTAGCTGATAGTATAACATTGCATGGCAGCCAATAACGGGCGGGCCCACATCCAACAGACTTCGTGATTGTTTTCTGTTCCATGTCTGCCCATTAATAAATGACTTTATGATCATACCTGCAAGACTATTGTCTTTTTAACACTCTTTCGCCGTTTTTCTGACCATTTTGCCACGACATAGCCAACTAAAGGTTTCATGTTAGCTACAAACATTAGCTAGCAGTGTTTCAAGTAGGGGTCTACCGATACATCGGCCGGCCGATGTTTTTGCCCATATTTGTGTTTTTTCCTTGTATCAGWATCGGCCGATGCATTCGTCCTTTCGGCCGATCCATTCTTTGGGTCACGCGAGCGCATGTGTTGCCACCCCTCCCTGGGAGAGAGCTGCTGGTAATGTTGTAAGACAGAGTGCAACAACAACAATAAGGGTGAGTTATGAACTTTTATTGTGTTTAAACTGTCTAATATAGCTTTTTCTGCACTCTGTCAGAATATGAGGAGGAGAGAATTGCTCTGTGTTAAGTTTCTTTTTCGAACAGGAGCTCTGTGTCTTTACTTTGACTTTCACCCTCTCCCTGCCTGCTCGGCTGTAATTAGTGTGTCCACATTGTTTTTCTTTTAAAAAATGCTGGAACTGCTCACACGTGATATAGAAAAACACCTCTATTGTTCTCCCTGCTGGATTAAAATTAAAAAGCTCTCGGTCTTTTCTCACTGTTACGTTTATAAGAGCGAGTAAAGAGCTGCAGTCCACCATGTGAACCAGGCAGACCCTGCTTATGCTGCATTCACACCGAACGTGATTTCAGCGTCAAAATCGCATCCAACGCTTCAAGATGGACGCTTGTGCACTTTGAGGTCAAACGCAGGTCAGCTCTTGAAGTGCTCGCACGTCAAGAGCCTCCCCGCCCCTCCCTCCTCTGCCGGTCTCTCCTCTGTCGGCCTCTGTTTAATGTCGGACGAAATGTAGGAAGTGGCTTTGCTTTATTTACAGAGAACAAGAGCATGTCACGCTCATCAGATAAGTAATTCATAATTAATTCACAAGACAATTCAGAGTAGTTCTGAGTTTGGTGAGTTTCATCACCCAGGAACTGCGAGAGAGGCTCACAGCTCTCTTTCAGACCTATTTTTGTCCCGAGTCCAGTCTGATGAGCCACTGCCACACATTTGTGAGGACATCTCCTGTGAAGACACCGACTACCGGCAGTCGATTTCAGCTGAAGAGCTCCTCTCCATCTGTTTCAGGTTAGTGGACATCAGTCAGTAAACTGTCCCGTCGGGAAATATGTCACTACGTCACACAGTGGAGTCTCTCTGATTGGTTGACGTGGCGCGTCGAGCTGCAAAATTTCAGATTTTCTAACTTCAGCTATTTGCGCATCAAGTGTGTTGAACACTCAAATTGTTCAAATCGCGCTGCTCTAATTCCGTTTGACACGCTACAGCACTTCCCGACGCTGCTTGAAGTGCGTCCATTATAGACTTTGCATGTAAACCTGATGCTCCTGATGCTGAAATCATGTTTGGTGTGAGCGCACCATCAGATCACGTTTGTTCTGACCACAGTATAAAAGTCGTGATGCAGGTTTTCTTCAGTGTACATTTCAAACTGTGATCTGAGTTTAATATCAGCTGGTTTAAATACATATTTTGCCCAGTGTAAAAAATGGGAGCAGGCTGAGCTGCTGTGAGCGCTGTGTGTGTGTGAAGTCTTCACAAAGATAACAAGACGTAAGTGTGTGTCTCTCTCCTTTTTCACTGACATTTTTCTTCAGGCATGTTGCTGTTTTTGCATCAAAAATGCTTGGATATTAAACAGTCATTTTATTTTATGTAAAAAAATATATTAGTCTGATTAATATAAAAAAACAGAATTTTTAGCACTAGATTAAATAAATCATTAATTAATTTTTAATTTTTTAAAGAAAGGGCTGAAAGAATAAATCCTGTGTGGCAGCACTTCATCCAGTCTGCATCAGACAAGGCTCAGTTAATAAATGTTTTTGTTTGTTTTATTTTGTTTTAAATTGAAACCTGTGTAACATTTGTTATCATTCTATTTTTATCATGTTAATGGAGGAAGAAAAGGCAGTATCGGCTTCAAGAATCGGCCAAAAAAAGAATCGGTGCATGTATCGGTTAGACTGATGTCAAAAAAACATCTGGCTGTGCAGCAAAACTGATCCTGGATGACATCGTTAGAAAAAACCCTGCATGGACCAATCACTGCCTCGGATATGATATTAAGTATATTGTTGTTGAAATGGCAAGATAAGACTGTGAAAATCCTAAAAATAAGTTCATTTTCAACACACTAATGTCACCTTGTACTGACTGACTGTAAGTTACATCAAATGTCCACATTTGCATCATATATACAGAGGAAAATATTTTTAAATCAAAAATTCAGAAGCTTTAGTTATTTTATGTCTCAGAGCCTGAGGTAATGTTGAGCTGCTCCTTCCTCCTCCTCTCCATGCCCGCAACACACACATACACACAGTCAAGAAACCTGGCTGTGCCAACCATTACAAGGATTGGAAGCAGGCCAGCAGAGCCCGCCATTGACCCCCAACAGAGAGGAGGATGCGACAGAAAGAGAGGCCATAAGAAAGACCGAGATGCAGGAATAATGGGCCCAAGAGAAGGGAAACACCGGAAGAAGACAGTGAGGGAGTAATACGGAATAATAAGTATTAATTTTTATTGATCTTAATGTTGGCAAATAAGTGTGATCATTATATGCTTATTGCAAAGTGTGATTTAACTAATGTACTGTGATAATTTGTTTTAATATAAGATGGTGATTTAAGAGAAGTGCTATTGTATGTCTTAAAATGAAGAAAGGGTGTGTGTGCTACATTTGGACGGTAAAAAGGATAGACTGTACTTCAGCAAAACAGAGGAACAGTAATAGAAAAAAGGAGAAGTGGGGGTTTTGTCTGAAAATCCCAGAGGCCCTGTGGTAGAAACAAGGTGGTTTACCTCACCATGGAAAGTCCCCGAGAGTCCTATTACAAGAATCAGCAAAATTACTTCACTCTGGAAAGTACACAAAAAGTCTAGTGGTGGAAAACCCCAGCCTATCACGAGATGACAGAAAAGGGGGGTAAGATAGCCCAAAAATAGTATAAAAAGGGAACAGTTTCAGTAGCAAGGCGTCTTCTGGCCCCATCTGGAGAAGAGGCAGCCAAGGCGAGGACAGCCTAAGAAGAAGCACAACAGATCCAAGAGATATTTCAGCTGGGACAAGCTGCCACACTGGTCTCCAGCAATCTGCAGGCCAAAGACCAGATTAAACAACCCAGCTTTGAGAAGTTCTCTCTGGCAACAGTCTACTGCTTTTCATGGAGGTAAAGCCAACTCTACTCCAACTGTCCTGCCATCCAAATTAATAGAAAATGCCACACAGCTAAATCATAAGGTTAGGTCAGCGTCTTACATCTTTTTATTTTTATAACCATCAATATTGTTCAATATCTTTAATCTGTATAATCAAATGTGGCTTTTCTTGCAAATTTCTATTAAACTGCTTACAGCATCATAAAGACAATTCCATGACTGGACATTGTTTTTTAAAGTTTTTCTCTGATTACATGGTTGTGTTTACTTTGAAGCCAAGAGGTAATGATAAGAGGTCATAACTTAATAATAAGTTCATTTTTAATGGTTATTAGCCAGGGGAGATCTGATAACTCCCTTTAACAGTTCCTTTGAGACATGCTATCCAGGTCACTGAACATTATCTCGGTCATTGTAAGAAGTGCAGATCCTAAGAGGGAGCGGCTACCATTAAAGGTGGTGACCGGCTACTGGAGGCGTCCTGAGCTACTGCACTGATCCAGAGGCCAGGGTTCACGAAGGGAGCAACCACCGGAAGGAAGTCAGCTAGAGGCCGAGCTAAAGGCTCCCATCCCCGTCTCCTGGACAAGACACGCCGGACTCGGCCACACAGGCCACCCCAGATGGCTGTAAGTCAAGTCCATCGCCTCCAAACCAAGAAAGAGACACTGTCTCCTCTCCAAGACCCATCGGTGTCCTGGTGGGTAAACTGGGGGAGGAGCCACACAGGAAAACATGGCGCCCAATGTGGGGCATGGCCTAAAATAGGACCAACCCCGAAGAGAAGTGTTTAAACACAGGAGTGGCCCAGCTTGTCTACAAGAGTAGAAACTGAGAGTTGACTGCTCAGTGTGTTAAAAGAGAGTCAACAGAACACAACCTTCACAACACCCACTCAAGGAGAGGGAGAAGGAGGAACCCTGCAACAGAGACCACTGCAAGTAACACAGCAACCACAGGGTAAGTAGCTGCAATCGTCAAGACCCCATCCCGGTCCTGTAATGTGTACAGGAGGCTTTTGGGATCGACAACTCCAATCAAGACAAGGAAGCACAATGGCTAAAGCAGCCATGCTGGATGAGGAAAGTGCGGGGCCCTCACAAGGAATGGCCCCTGACCCAGATATCAAGCAAAACCCACCATACATAATTGTGCTCTATGGCAGGGGGACCAAGGAGTGGCACCCCACCGCTACGGCACTCTTCATGTCACATTCCACAAAAAACAGACCCAGTGCAAGCCCTGGCTGAACTGGAAGACCACATGGCCGAGAACACATTCTTCTTTGGGCCCAGCATGCATGATGGAGCCATGCTAGTCGTATTTCTACATCCAACAGAAACTAAGAAGAAGGCCCAAAAGGAAGAATGGGTCAAATGGTGGCTGTCAACAGTAAATGGTTGGAAAGGCGACGTGGTGAAGCTGGTAAGCCCGTCGGCAGAATATGACCCCCTGGTAAGATTGGTTGCCAGGGAACAGTTCATCAGCTGCGGGGTGGCCGATCCAGCATCCAAAACTGAAAAGAAATATAAGTGTCTGGAGCAGCCCCTGTATGATCTCAGGTTGTGGAAAAACATGTTGAAGTACAAGAAAAAAAATGGAAATGAGGAGGAGAATAGTGTGGTCAGAGATCCCGACAATACCACTGATCACAAGGGATAAGGTGCAGAAACTGATGATGAGTACGAGGAAGCAAGACTAAATGAAAAAGGTGCTTCCAGTGAGAAAGAAGTTGATGTTAATCAATCCCACTTTCAAAAAGAAATAGGAGAACTGACTCAGGCTTTGAATGACATAAAAACTTATTTGGGGCAAAGCCCAGAATCAGAGCCAAAGAGAGTCGGAAACCGGAACACTGTGAAGGCTCTGACCGAAAAATTTCAAAACACCTCCATCACTGAAGGCAAAAACAAACATTGGAAATGTGACCACAAACAGCATCACACAGAACCAGGGACACCGAGACGAGGCTCGCTAGGCCCTCTCTCTGAGGGAAACCTGAAGATTCGAATGCAGAATTGTTTAGTCCTGTATCAAACCGTGGGAGACCCATGGGCTATCTCAAGTGACAGACTGCTGATATTCACCGACCACAACTACAAAAGTTACAATGGGAAATTCGGAAAAGCCCTGATAAAAAATGCGGGGCATGAATACCAGAAGGAGGTAAGGAAGTTAAGAGAAACCCACAAGAGAGATCCAGACCGAAATGACTAGTGGAGCAGGTTTAGCCCACTATGGAATCATCCACGTCCCAGTACTTGCATATGAGAAAGGCGATGACATGGAAGACTACACTCACCGGCCACTTTATTAGGTACACCTGTCCAGCTGCTCGTTAACACTTAATTTC
>NW_013953316.1:128773-136631 GCF_001266775.1 Austrofundulus limnaeus
CTTTGGGCCCCTTGGTACCAATTGAGCATCGTTGCAACCCCACAGCCTACCTGAGTATTGTTGCTGACCATGTCCATCCCTTTATGACCACAAAACCGTTACTAGCGTGGTGTACCTAATAAAGTGGTCGGTGAGTGTATGTCCGCCTAATGATGAAAAAATTGGAACGGGGATTGTATCATGCAATACATCAGGGACATCAGGGACTGAGGAGAGTCGTCATCAACACCTGTGGTCTGAGGTCTGGAGACCTGCAATGGGATATGGCAGAAAGGGTGGCAGTGAGAGGCTCAGCGTATTTTGCTCAGAACCTCATTGTGCCCACAGCCTTGAAAGAAATTGTGTTCAAAGCTGAAAAGCTGAAAAATGAAAGACTAAGTAAGGCCATGCCAATGATACCCATAAAAACTGAGCCCAAGCGGGAGGAGGAAACGAAACCCCCCGCCAAAGAGACCCCGCAAAAAAAGACCGTACAGGGTTTCAAAACATCTGACACAGAAAAGGAAAACACAAGGGGAAAACCCATGTGCAGCACCCAAAACAAGAGAACATTGAAAAACTCAGTTTGGCCAGAGGAGGAGAAAAAGGCCCTAACTTAATTTTTCCAAGAGCGGGACTCCAGCTCTGGAAACGAGAGCTCAGAAGACGAAGAACTGCCGAGCCCTCTTCGGCCTGCTGAGCGCCCACAAACCCCGTACCCCCTGAAAGCTCAGAAGAAGACAACACTGAGTCCAGCATGGGGTCTGCTGTGGCACAAGGTCAAGGTACCCCTAAACACTGAGGGTCAGACAAAGGAAAGGAGAAAAGAAACAGGTGGAACTGGTGGATGTCCTCAGGGCATCAGAAAGGATGGCACGGGAACCCAGGTGGGGACCAATCCAGACCAGTGATGGAAGAAGAACCTATGTGCCTGAAGCAGATCAGAGGGACTTCCCAATACCTCCAGCGTGGGCTGAGAAAACGGAGGAACAATTGGAAATAAATGTAAAGGCCACAGTGGGGGAATGGGCTAACATAATAATGATGCAATCTTATCCCACTTTAGCTGCACATAAAAGATTGACAGCTAACTTCAGGCAAGCATATGTGGCCATTGCCCACAATGTGATGCTAAAAAAGATGAAGAGAGCAGCAAACAGGTTCGTGAGGGACATGGCATATGAAAAGGAAGATGGGATGCTCTAGGACGAACCAATACCGCCAGTAACGGCTGCAGGTGAGAACGTTTCATCAGGAAGGCAGGAGTGGAAATCAATCAAAGATGTGAGCACCAACGCAGATGAGTTCCGCGAGTATAAGAAAATAATAACCCTGGTAAGAGAACCAGATGCAGGCGAGGGAAAGGAAAGCTACTTAAAAGATGTCTGGCCCCTCGTCGTGAACTCCACTGACTGCGAGGCTGCAAAGCGCCTATGGCTGAGTCATATCACAGGCCATCCCATTGACAGAAAAGACTCAGCACAGGACTACTATGAAAAATTTGTGCCTGAAGATGAAAATGATGAAGACGCCCACATTGACAGGGCTTGACTCAGACTGGAACAAGGACAAAAATTAACCCCCATCTTGCATCAGCTAAAAAACACATCACCCCAACCAGGTATGTGAAGGCCCTAAGGATGGTGACAAAGGGACGAAGGGGTGACATACAGTAGCTTTTGCTACCATGCTTATCCCAAGCACCACAGTGGCTCAAATGGATGCAGCAGTAATAAAGTATTACCTGGAACTGCTCTATTGAGATGAAAGAAGGAAAAAGGAATCAACCCTGAAACAACCAAAAATCCCCACCAAAGTGGCCCTGAAGGAGCCGGCCAACCCTCAGGGTAAATTTCATCAACCGACCCCTCAGCCGAGGGACAACGGCCCCAGACAGCAGTACCAGCCAACCAACCAAGGACAACAATATAGGCCCCCGCCACAATGACAGCAAGGGCCGCCAAGGGGAGGCCCGGCAACTTGGCCTGCTCAAGGCCCCAAAAGAGCCCCTTACTTGCCCCCAGAAGAGTACAACAAATTAACCCCAGAACAAAAAGATGCCCTCCGTCAAGCCAGGGAACAAGTGGCCGGAGGGCCACCTAAATAATGGGCCCCAGGTCCCGGGTCACCCTGGAAAACACCTACTGGAATGGGAACGACATCTTCACCAATATAGATGGAATTCCCTACCTGGTGGATACAGAGGCAGAGGTATCCATGACCCGGAAAGACCTGGAAATTAAAGGATGCCTGTTTGTTCAACTGGCTAGTGGAACAATTGAGGAGATGCCATATGGAATCTGGAGAAATGTAATATGGCTAAAAGGACCGAATAATTTGGTAATGGTCAAAGACTTAGAGAGCCTGCATAACCCCAAGAAAGCTAAGAAATCAAAGTGGAAAAGATTGGAGATATTGAAATCAAGATCAATAAAAATAAGCCCTTTAGCCACCACAACGTGGTACAAACCAGTGGATGTCCCTGAAGTAACAAAACAAAAGTTGCATGAAAGTGATTTGTCTCCAGAAGGAAAGATTAAGTTAAAACAAATAATTGCATCAGCCAGATTTGCTCGCTTCAAAAATGATTGCGGGGACTTGGGCACCAGATTTTGCTACCATGTCATAGGAAGGGTACACCCCCCTGTAAAACAGTACCCTTTCCACCCAGAAGCAGTGGCAGAAATGGACAAAATTGTGAAAGAACTGCATGCACTGGGAATCATCAGAGAAGAGCCAAATCCCCTCACCAATAGCCCTATTCAGGCTGTGAAGAAACCTGAATCAGAAGGAGGAGGCTGGAGGCCAGTGATCAATTTCAAGATCCTAAACCAGAGAACTGTCACAAACCGAGCCAGTCTCATCAATCCCCAAGGATCATTGAAAACACTGTGAGTCAAAAAGTACAAATCATGCATCGACCTGGCTAACAGGTTTTTCTCACTCAGGTTAGCCTGTGAATCACAAGGATAAACAGCTTTCACCCACAAAGGTAAGAGCTATGTATGTGTGGCAATGACTGCCACAGGGATACAGAAACTTACCAAATGCATTCCAATCAGCCATCCTGGAAATACTTGAAGACATTGGAGCTTCAGTATACATCAATGACGTTTTCATTGCAGATGATACTGAAGAGGTGCATGTTAAACATCTGGAAGAAGTGGTTAAACGGATCTCTGAAGCAGGCTTCAAGCTAAACCTGGCAAAGTGCCAGTTTGGCCAGTTTAAAGTCAACTACATAGGGTTCCAAGTCACCACAGACTTGAGCTTATCGGACAGTTATTAAGAGAAAATTCAACAAGTGAAATCCCCCAGGTGTGAAAATGATCTACAGAAAATCTTAGGCCTGTGCAGCTATGTGAGATATCACGTACCAAACTACCAGAAGTATGCAAAACCCTTAGACGCCTGCCTGAAAAAAGAGGCTACGGCAGAAGGCCGTAAGGAAAAAGCATGGTTATGGACACACAAAAACCAAGATGATCTTGACAAGCTGAAAGAAGAAATCCAGAAAGCTGTCAGACTTGAACCTAGAAACCTGACCTCTAGGCTGGTGGTAGAAATATTATGCGAGGACGAAGACGCCATGGTCAAAGTGAGCAATGATCAAGGAGGCCTAATCACATTGTGGAGCATAACACTGACATCAGTGGAGAAAAAATACGCCCCCCCCCCTAAAAAAAAGGAACTGGCAGTGTTAGTGAAATATTGGGGGTCACTAAAAGATCTGGCCCAAGGGCAACCCATCAAAGTCACGACTCAAAGTCAGGTACACAAATACCTGAGAAAAGGCACCATCGAGAGCACGAGAGCCACTAACATCAGATGGGGTCGATGGGAAGACATTTTGCTGGATCCAGACCTAGAAATAGGCCTGGCACAGCTACAGCAGAAAAAGCCTACTGCCAGTCAGACTAAGGATAAAGCATATGACTGGGTGCTTTTAAGAATGTGCAAGTGAACAGGTGGTGTCAGCAGCATGGGGTGATGAGGGTACTATATATTCACCGCCATACACACCACAGGCCAACGACATTTCGGCTTGGTCAAAAACTGGCTAGCTAAAAATGATAACCCAAAGGACCGGAGACTCAAGTCGGTTGACATAGGCCGAGCCCTCAATGACCGGGACTGAGCAGGAAGGCCGTCCCCCTCTGACGAGCTAAACCAACGCCCCTTTGTGACTGAAGAGTTGGGGAGGAGTCAGGAGGTGGACTCAGTCCCTTTAGAGGCATGTCCATTTGCTATGGGACAGAAGGTGTGGATTAAAGCAAGAGACCAACCCAGTACGGGGCCAGTGAAGCCAAAGTATGAAGAGGTTGACACTGTGACTAAAGTGTTGGACTAGAACACAGTGCTGCTTAAGAAGAAAGGAATCCAAGGAGTTGAGCAGCTGAAACCAGTCTTAGGTTAAGGAGCCAGAAATGAACATGGCCAGATACCTCAGCAACTCTCCACCACCCTATATTCGACTGGCAATGATTAACCGGTTGGTAATCATGAGAAGAACCACATTGGGTATTTGGGTTGGCAGAGCCCTAAAGACCCCAGAATATGCAAAAATGTTATCTGTCACTGGATCCAGAAACAGTGCAATGGAACCACTGTAATGTGGGATGTGTGGTTTGCCTCAAAGCAGGAAACATTGAGACTGCCTGGGTTGGACCCGGCCACAAGAAACCACTCTCCCCTCCACGGTCAAACATTGACCCCATTGGAATCAGGAGAAGCCCAGTGAAAGTACCGGATGCCTTAGTCTGTGGAACATGCAGAGTTGACACTCTGCCCAGAATTACCTGCGTTGTCCAATGGGACCACAAAGGAGTGATGCCCGAGGAATGTAGTTGTTCGTGGGATGGTCACCAACTCACGTGGTGTCCCCCATGTTCATCTCTAGGCTGCCATGGAACCCTGGTCCAAGCGGCTGAAGCTCATGGATGGCAGGTGCGGAGGCTCTTTTACCCCCTCAGGTACTTAACACCAGATTAGTCCACTAACGCTATTGCAAACTCCATGGGCCTCGGTCCCCTTCTCTACGCAGAACTCACTTGTGATCTCTCTGCACCCCCTTTGGATTCTGTCACTGATGGCCAGGAACAGGGGGAAACGGAGGCACCCGAGGACCTCCACTGTGATTTGTTGGACGAAATCATCCACAAATCTTGGCCCTTTCAAGCGGCTGGGATTTGTGCAGGACAACCCTTGCTGGGACTACATGAGTACCCTTTGGTTTTCAGGGTTTATAGAGAACCTTTAACCATGGCACTCAGACCTGACGACAGGCCAGACGATGTAAAGGCGACTGCACAGGAAGGCAGCAGGGAGGGACCCTGGGAGCTCACCACATGGGCCTCCCTAATAAAAGAGGTACTCCAGAATCAGTTCATGCCATTGCTAGATCTCCCGCCTATCCCTCATGAGGAGAGGGTCAGAATGTCTGACTTCTACTACTATACTACCAATATTGATACTTGGTGTCCGAGGGGAGCTCGCCCCAAGCAAAAGGTTGCAACATATACTGTCACCTCTGAGGCGTGGAATCGGCAAGGAGTTCAGGTCCCCGGGTCCGTGGCTCAGAGAACTCCAATTCCCGTCCGCCCTGATTCCACTTACAGAGTGCAGGTCGCAGTTCAAATGGTGATGGTCCCCTCAAAGGTGTTTATTCCCTTGGAGCCACGATCACTGTTCTTGGACAACATGGTGAGGTGGTCACTGCAGCTGAGGCTGCTGCCCCACCGCCTCGCCGCCACTTTGGTGTGCTCTTTAGAGCCCTAACCTGCATCCCCTTGAGATGGTGCGGGGTAAAGAGTGAGACAGAATAAATTACTTATGCTCTGGTGCTAAGTCCGGTTTCCCCTTCATTCGATCCAAGATGTGTTTTTCTCTGGAATTGGCTGTGGGATGATTGACCTCAATATTCCCAGGAGAGGGGGTGGGGCCCTGAAAATGAGGAAGGACTGGTTGTAACCACACCCCACCAGAGGAGCAAACCCCCCTCATAAAGAGAAAGGTCTGTCTGTAAGCTGCACAGCAGCAGAAAGAAGATGGAGAGGATCACCTACACGTCACAGACCCAGGAAGACCCAGAGGACAATGACAGGGAAACCGACCTCACCAAAGAACCCCCTCCCAAACAGCTGTGGCTGCAACTGTAAAAAAAAGCCATGTCTGCAGACTGGTTTAAGGCTTTTAGCTTTGTTTCTTGCTGTTGCTTTAATTTTATCAATTTTGTACCAAGCAGGGTACCAACAATGGAAAGTCACTCATGCCAAAGTGTTTCATTCCAACACAAAGTATGGAAATTTGACTTGCTGGAACACCAGCACCCGCGACCTCTTCATGCCCTGGGATGCAAACCAAACTTCTGAGAATCAAACCGGCTACTGGAACAGGATAAAAAGAATGGGATATGAAGCATGGCGACTGAACCTGCGCAACTGGACTGCCTAGAAGGAAGAACTGGAACGACAAAACTTCTCGAGCCACGATTGGAAATGGACAATCTCAAATTTACTGGCCACTAAAGATGGATTGGTGGTGTGGATTAAGGTGTTGGAGGACCATGAGACTAAAACAATGAAGTGTAACTGGATACAGCCAGAAGAAGAACCACCTGAATGGCACTGTGATTGGGGGTGCAGACCCCTGCTGTGCCTGTCATACCAAGGGTACTGGCAATATGAAGCTGTGTTTCCAGCACCTCACAAACCCATATTCTGCTCGGCCACATTTCCAAGATGGGAATTTTGGGGACACTTTGACCTCAAATGTGACAAGATCCCTGTCACAAACAAGACCAGAATTAGACAAAAAAAGGAGAAACCTGTCACTATAAGAATATACCCAATTTCAACAATCACACTATGATGACCAGAACCAATAATCACACTGTCAATGAAACTAGAGTAAGGGTGCATCCTCACCATAGCCAACATTAAACCTGAAGTCCTGAAGAGATCCAGGTGGCAAAGGGTTGCTTATGGGACATTACACACCTTGACAAAAAAAAACCCTAGCAAAAGGGGCCATTGAAATTGTCGCTGAAGGCGCAGGAGCAATTGAGGAAGGTGCGCTAAAAATGTTGGAAAAGATCTGGCCGTACTACCTGACGGTCCTTGGCATCCTAATTACTGTTGTCTTGGCACGCCTGGCTCTAAAGGAGTTGTGTCTCAGAGCCCTGCCCCCAAGGAGGGGTGAGTACAAGCCCCTTCCCCGAGTTAGAGAGTAACTGATCCTCTATAAAGCTGAGAGCACATAGCCTCAGTATGCAGTATCGCTATCGCTTTCTTTAAAGCTGCAAAAACGCTGCGAATGCTATGAAGATTCAAATTAAAGTTGAAGACTGGTGGTATGGATGTATAAAATTGACTGTGGAAGTAGATCCCACCAACCCTGAAGACGTCCTGACAGTTGAATATCGCAATCTCCAGGATTATCGTTATCGCGTCTACACCTCCGTGGACTCAAAAGAAGAGTTCTTGAATTTGTTCTGTGAGGCCTTGAATAACTGGGCCAGTGTGGATTGACATTGCCAACATGAATTTCGGGGCGAACATTTCATGAATTAAGAACAGTTGACCGCCATGCACAAAATGAAGATTATTGTGAAAAAGAGACAATGGGGGTGAGAAGCTCCGAAGATCAGTGTGGAAATAGATCCGATCTATCCTGAATAAGTTCTGATTTTGGACTATCATGTTGGTCCTTATTGGTTCAACAGAAGATATTGCATGTCATCCAGAGCAAGATTGTTGAAGATGACGGTGGGAACAATAAAAACTAGAACTGCAAAGCAGTTATGACCGGGGTCCAAGCCCTTTTATGCATGTCAGCCTTTGTCATGTTGTTTGTAGCATATTGTTGATCTTTTAGCTTC
>NW_013953316.1:139971-144469 GCF_001266775.1 Austrofundulus limnaeus
AGATACAATAGGGTTCCATGCTCCGATGGAGACATGGAAACGCTGCTGCTTTGCAGCTGCGTTACCCTGCTTCCTCGGGCTTGGACCCCTAATAATCACCCCGAGCTGAGGCTCATTCTACTATGAAATGAGGGGATACCATTTTCAAAATTGACTGCAAGGCCAAAAGAGGAATGGTCACGAGCCCCTCCCCCTGAAGGAGGGCATTGGCACCACATAAATCCAGAAACCCAAAAGCCAGAAGGACACTTGAACCCATCCAACAATGTGGGAAGATGAAGATTACAATAAGGCAGAGTCATTGGCACCCTGATCAAAACTGGCACTTCAAAGACTTTTTAAAAATATTTGTGGAAGTAGACACGTCCTGGAGAGAGGACGTCTTGTTTGTGGAGTACCCTAAGGTTTTCCTCGCAAAACACATAGGACAACTTCGGCGGTTGTTCCCTTATAATTTCAGCGCGGACAACAGAGATTAATTTTTGGAATTGGTAGTACGTCTGGTACTGCTGTTTGCAGGCCCATACTATACTCTCCCTGACTGGTTGCAGGGAAAATACTTTCAGAACTAACCGACCGGATCAAGGAGGGAGGAGGGAACTACAAGCTCCGCCCCTAAGGGGTGCGCTGGTTCCCTATAAAACAGGCTGCCCTGAGACAAAAGAGGAACAACCCCATTGGACCTGGCCGGAGGCACAAGAAAAGGAACAACTGCAGCATACCATGGCTACTACACAGCTAACCACCACACCCGATGTAAGTCCCACTTTTAACTCATCCATGCAGCATACCAGCTCACCAAGACCCAAGGATCCTCCCTTGGCTGTATCTCCAGTTGAATACTATGCGATAATGTTTGCATGGTTTTGTTACTGCATGACGGGGAAATGGACTCTCAAGCAACCATTGAGAATCCTCATCCTGGCCATGTCAATGGGTCAGGTTGCAGTTGGCCGCCTGTTAGGCTGACAAGAAGTCGCACTCTCCTACATCCTGGGGAGAGCAAAGCCACTGAAACCCTGGGCAGATGCTTTATTCTCTTATAGTTGTTGATTGAGTTCATGGTAATAGGCATTGAATGGGTCAGACGAGCACCATTCTCCCGCTTTGCCCCTGAGTACATCATTCTGGCTGTCTGGGAAGGTATGCTGGCCATGAGTGTCATCTTCGTCATCGGTCGAGAGACCTGCCACATAACATGTGGGAAGGTGGCTTGGTTCCTCCGGTTCCTCCACCTTGCCCTGTGGGGCATAGCCTGGGGTGTGTATTCAATCCTATATTGGATGGGGCTGATCAGCGAGTTTTCAATCCTTGCCTAGTTCATGACTTATGCTGCCATCCTCCCAGTGGCTGTCTCAGCTGAACAAACCTCACTCGAACCACCTCCTGTTCCTCCAAGAAACGTGCCGATCACCACCCAGCCTAGTAGAGCTCGGCCCCTCCAGCGCTGGGTTAATCCTCCCTATTTGCCTCCCTTCAACGCCTCTCTCTAAGAAATTGTCCCGTCTCAAGACGCTCAACTTTTTTGCTTTTTGCTACATTTAAGCCACATTTTTTTGATTTTTTGATTTTATGTTTAAATACAACTTATTGTTGCGTCTGGCACTCAGTTGTAAAATGTGTCATGCTCACTCCTAACCTCCTTCACCCCTGTGCTCTGACAGGTACAACATTGTCATGACTGCGGGAAGAGCTTAAGGGAGTTCCCATACCTTTGGGAATACCTCGGGGTTGCGTGGTGCACTCCATACTACACCTCATTCTTTGGAATCCCGGTGGCTACGGCCATCATACTGAGAGATGGGATCCAAAGCTGCCTTCTCCCAGAGCCTCATGCTACAGAAGGATGGACAACTGGTCCATTGTGCTCTGCAAAACCTGAGCCTTCCTGAATCCTTTGTACTTGTTAATGTTCACTAGGCGTGTACCATCCCCCTCATCCAGAGGACCTGGAAATCTCATTCCACTAACCACAAATATATCAGACTTCATACTCATGATTATGCCTTAGTGGATCTGCACATCAACCAACCTGCTGAAGAAGTGAGTGCCGTGCAACAGGCCGTGGCCGCTCCGCCACATCAGCACATCCTGCCAGGCCCCTCCCCCGATTCCATGACTGATCCTGCTCCTCAGGACATGTCGTCAATGCAAGATACCCTCCATGACTCCGACTTTTTTGCCTGGCTAAACGACGAACCTAAGGATGTGCTGCGCCAAGACCTTGTACCTGTTCTGGAGACTATCATTCTGGATCCACCCTCACCAAGGTACAGTTCAACCAAGCTCTCTCCCCTGCATGGTCTCAGTCGGTGGCAAATACAGTACATCTGCTGCAGACATTGCAGCTCTCTCCTCCCACCA
The DNA here is from genome assembly GCF_001266775.1 of Austrofundulus limnaeus. NCBI lineage: Eukaryota > Metazoa > Chordata > Actinopteri > Cyprinodontiformes > Rivulidae > Austrofundulus > Austrofundulus limnaeus. The sequence goes on from NW_013953316.1 coordinate 142,336, forward strand.
GGTCCTAACTGACCTGCTGATCCTCTCCCCTGGTCCATCTGATTTTGATCTTGAGCTGGCAGCTCCACACCCCCCTCTGTCTGGTACTACAGATTCCCACCATCATCGACGTGTGGAAGAAAGCCACCTCCTTCCTCCATCCAGGCACGTTTGGGCCTGCCAGTTGCAAAGGAGAATGTCGAAAAACACTCCCGGCCTGCCCCTTCCACCTCTCACCAGCAGAGGGGAACCAGCACTGGCAGGACCTTATATGGAGCCACTGTGGATAGGGCGGTCAAAACTTGGCCTCAGCCTAAGGCCGAGGCGTGTGAGAAAAGAAACCGGCCAAACAAGATGAGGCCTCCCAAGACCCACACCCCCTTCACTCGGCCAGGACCCCCTGCGCCTCACTCCCATTATCCACCCTATGTCCTTCCAAGATCAAGCCATTGATGCCCCCTGCCCATTTTTTGCTGGCTCCTAGGCCTGATTCCAAGGAGAGGGTGTCAAGAAACCTGGCTGTGCCAACCATTACAAGGATTGGAAGCAGGCCAGCAGAGCCCACCTTTGACCCCCAACAGAGAGGAGGACGCGACAGAAAGAGAGCCCATAAGAAAGACCGAGATGCAGGAATAATGGGCCCGAGAGAAGGGCCCGACAGAAGAGAAACACAGTAAGAAGAAAGTGAAGGAGAAGGAAGGAATAATAAGTATTAATTTTGATTGATCTTAATGCTGGCAAATAAATAACAAGTGTGATAATTATATGCTTATTGCAAAGTGTGATTTAACTAATGTACTGTGATAATTAATGTGTTTTAATGTAAGATGGTGATTTAAGAGAAGTACTATTGTATGTCTTAAAATGAAGAAAGGGTGTGTGTGCTACATTTGGACGGTAACAAGGACAGATTGTACTTCTGCAAAACAGAGGAACAGTAATAGAAAAAAGGAGAAATGGGGTTTTTGTCTGAAAAGTCCCAAAGGCCCTGTGGTAGAAACAAGGCGGTTTACCTCACCACGGAAAGTCCCTGAGAGACCTATTACAAGAATCAGCAAAATTACTTCACTCTGGAAAGTACACAAAAAGTCCAGTGGTGGAAAACCCCAGCCTATCACGAGATGACAGAAAGGGAGGTAAGATAGCCCAAAAACAATATAAAAAGGGAGCAGTTTCAGCAGCAGGTCGTCTTCTGGCCCCGTCTGGAGAAGAGGCAGCCAAGGCGAGGACAGCCTAAGAAGAGGAGCAACAGATCCAAGACATATCAGCTGGGACAAGCTTCCACACTGCTCTCCAGCAATCTGCAGGCCAAAGACCAGATTAAACAACCCAGCTTTAAGAAGTTCTCTCTGGCAACAGCCTGCTGCTTTTCATGGAGGTAAAGCCAACTCTACTCCAACTGTCCTGCCATCCAAATTAATAGAAAATGTCACACAGCTAAATCATAAGGTTAGGTCAGCGTCTTAGATCTTTTTATTTTTATAACCATCAATTATTGTTCAATATCTTTAAACTATATAATCAATTGTGGCTTTTCTTGCAAATTTCTATTAAACTGCTTACAGCATCATAAAGACAATTCCATGACTGAACATTGGTTTTTAAAGTTTTTCTCTGATTCCATGAGTGTGTTTACTTTGAAGCCAAGAGGTAATGATAAGAGGCCATAACTTAATAATAAGTTCATTTTTAACGGTTATTAGCCTGGGGAGATAGGATAACTCCCTTTAGCAGTTCCTTTGAGATCTGCTGTCAAGGTCACTGAACATTATCTCGGTCATTGTAAGAAGTGCAGATCCTAAGAGGGAGCGACTACCATTAACGGTGGTGACCGGCTGCTGGAGGCGTCCTGAGCTACTGCGCTGATCCAGAGGCCGGGGCTCACGAAGGGAGCGACCACCGGAAGGAAGGCAGCTAGAGGCCGAGCTAAAGGCTCCTGCCCCTGTCTCCTGGAGGAGACACAACGGACTCAGCCACACAGGCCACCCCAGGTGGCTGTAAGTCTGGTCCATCGCTTCCAAACCAAGAAAGAGACACTGTCTCCTCTCCAAGACCCATCGGTGTCCTGGTGGGTAAACTGGGGGAGGAGCCACACAGGAAAACAACACACACACACACACACACACACACACACACACACACACACACACACACA
>NW_013953316.1:145469-146748 GCF_001266775.1 Austrofundulus limnaeus
CACACACACACACACACACACACACTATGTGTCTCTATCCTTGTGGGGACTTTCCATTGACTTCCATTCATTTTTTTGAAATTTTATATCCTATCCCTGGCCATTTACCCTAAAATAAACCTCACAGGTACCTACCTAACCTTAAAACTAACCTAAACTCAATTCACACCTTGGTCCTAAACATAACCCCACACCGAAAGTCAGCTTCCAAAGTTGTGGGGACCAAGGAGCACCCAGTCCCCACAATGCTGCATTTTCCTGAGAAATTCTCCCCACCAAGTAGCAATAACAAGGCCATACACACAACCCCACTCAGTCATTAACAGCTTGGTCCAAGGCAACCCCCCCACTCACGCACTTCATGTATCCCGTGATTGTTAATACTGTATATTAAAAGAAAAGTTTAATCCCACAATCCTACCGCTATCTATCTATCTATCTATCTATCTATCTATCTATCTATCTTGAGGAACAGCTAGAACTTTCTTCCACATCACATCTAATATTTGAAGTATTACTTTGGTCTAGTTTCTGCTCAGTTCTCTCAGGATCTGTCATGTGTTTGTTGTGTGTGTCTCCAGGCTGTCAGATTGGAAACATCAGGTCTAAATCTGAGATTAGAGAGGATCCTGCTCTGTAGGACCATCACAGGACCCTAAACCTTTAAACCCTCCTACGTTGATCATGAAACAGGCGTTTGGTCACAGATTTGTTCCTGGACTCAGTGGTCTCAGTCTGAGACTGACTTCCATCCTTCAGTCTGATCAAACTAAATTAATGACATCATCAGATTTTAAATCCTTCAGATTCTATGTTATTGTGAAGAATAATAGCGTTTCTTGTTCACATCGTTCTGTTCAGATCTGCTCTGTGATCCATGTTCAGTTAGAACTTCAGTCTGGTTTCTCTCTGTTAGTAAAATACTGATTCATGTGTTGCTGAATGTCTGTGAGGACACTTTGTTCTTCAGATCATCTGTTGTGATAGAAACTCAGTAAATGTGTTGAAGAATAAAAAGCTTCTGACCTGAGAGTCTCCAGTGTACAGTTTGGACTCTGCAGTCCATCAGAGAGAATCTCCACTTCTGAATCCTGCAGGTTGTTTTTGCTCAGGTCCAGTTCTTTGAGAGTGGAGGACTGAGAGCTGAGAACTGAGGACAGAACTCCACAGCTTGTCTCTGACAGGAAACAGGAAGTCAGTCTGAGGAGACAAACAGAAGAAATGAGACACAGCTGGAAGTGATGAAATGAAATGAGAGCTCTAAAGAGCTCCTTCATCA
>NW_013953316.1:147748-149479 GCF_001266775.1 Austrofundulus limnaeus
CAAAGTTTTACTGAAAGAATCAAAGTTTTACTGAAAGAATCAAAGTTTTACTGAAAGAATCAGTTTTACAGAAAGAATCACAGTTTATAGTGTGGAAAGTGAAAAAAACCTCCTGTAATTTTATTAAAATCTGATTGCTATGATTCTTGTAGCTAAAGGTTTCTTGTTAGCTACAAACATTAAATAGCAGTGTTTCCAGCAGACAAATCATGTTATATTATCCATGTTATGATTCTTGTAGCTAACTAAAGGTTTCATGTTAGCTACAAACATTAGCTAGCAGTGTTTCCGGTAGGGGTCGACAGATACATTGGCCGGCCGATATTTTTGGCCGATATTTGCTTTTTTTTTTTGCTTGTATCGGCATTTGCCGATACATTCGTCCTTTCGGCCGATCCATTCTTTGGGTCACGCGAGCATGTGTTGCCGCCCCCTCCCTGGGAGAGAGCTGCTGGTAATGTTGTAAGACAGAGTGCCAACAACAACAATAAGGGTGAGTTATGAACTTTTAATGTGTTTTAACTGTCTAATATAGCTTTTTTCCCCCTCTGTGTCAGAATAAGATGGGGAGTGAATTGCTCTGTGTTAAGTTTCACTTTTGAACAGGAGCTCTGTGTCTTTACTTTGACTTTCACCCTCTCCCTGCCTGCTCGGCTGTAATTAGTGTGTCCACATAGTTTTTCTTTTAAAAACTGCTGGAACTGCTCACAGGAGATATAGAAAAACACCCCTATTGTTCTCCCTGCTGGATTAAAATTAAAAAGCTCTCGGTCTTTTCTCACTGTTACATTTATAAGAGCGAGTAAAGAGCTGCAGTCCACCATGTGAACCAGGAAGACGCTGCTCAGATCACGTTTGGTCTGACCACAGTATAAAAGTCGTGATGCAGGTTTTCTTCAGTGTACATTTCAAACTGTGATCTAAAGTTAATGTTAGCTGGTTTAAATACATTTTTGCCCAGTGTAAAAATGGGAGCAGACTGAGGTAGAGCTGCTGTGAGCGCTGTGTGTGTGTGAAGTCCTCACAAAGATAGCAAGATGTAAGTGTGTGTCTCTCTCCTTTTTCTCTGACAGTTTTCTTCAGGCATGTTGCTGTTTTGCATCAAAAATGCTTGGATATTAAAACAGTCATTTTATTTTATGTAAAAAATATATTAGTCTGATTAATATACAAATAAAAACAGAATATTTAGCACTAGATAAAATTAATCATTAATTTATTTTTAATTTTTTTAAAGAAAAGGCTGGATAAATCCTGTGTGGCAGCACTTCATCCAGCCTGCATCAGACAAGGCTCAGTTAATAAATGTTTTTTTGTTAGTTTGTTTTGTTTTAAATTGAAACCTGTGAGGGAGGCAGGGCAAGATGGCGGAGGAGTGAGACGTGTGTAGCGTGGCTCCCGCTCTGACTTGTTCTCTTTGTGGTTCTATACTAGATATCCTTGCTGTTCTGAACATTTGGTCCATCCGGACTCGACCCCTGAGTGATTCTTGCCTGGAGGAATAGAGGAATGGTGACAATCTCGAGGAAGGCCAAACATTCTAGCTCGACGGCTGCTAGGCCTGATGCCGCCCCGGAGCAGACTGCAGCTAGGACCGGAACTTCGGCGCCCTCCTCTCCCTCCCGCAGCGAGGTGGACGCACTCTCCTTGAAGTCCGACATTCTTGCCTCTATAAAACCGATCTCTCAGCTGTGATCAAATCTGAAATAAAAGCGTCTTTGGCTGAAGAGT
>NW_013953316.1:150479-151114 GCF_001266775.1 Austrofundulus limnaeus
TTGTATGACAATCTCTGACTGGGCCTCGTGACACTATTTTCAATAAATTGGGCCCCAAGGTCAAAAAGGTTAAGAACCCCTGATATAAAACATGAGTGTGTTATGGAGAAAACAAGCCCCCCAATAAAGACGGGTTTAACATATGAACGACTTTTATAAAACGCCTGAAACATGAGTTGAGTTCATTTAGTGTAAAAGTGCATGTTTGTGTGTTCAGGTGCCAATGCAGCTCATGAAGGGAGCTGGATGATAGATGATGAGCAGAAGAATGATGTCAGTCCTCCCTCTGCCTTTATGGGACTGACCAAATCTACTCCAACACCGATGCTGATTTATTGCTGAGGATGACACAGCAATTCTAACTTTTGCTCCCATTTTCTCTCTCTCACTCACAAAGAGGACAGCTGGATCTATAGCATATCCTCACTGGCTTTGTATTTTGCTGAACAAAGCATCCAGCGGCAGGCATCCCCATTGTACAGAGATCTGCAGCAGCTGCAGATGAGGGACAGCCAGTCGAGTGGGGGACTGGGTGGAGATGGCCACTCCAATACTGCGTCCACATGCAGGGACGAGCGAGTGGCTGAGAGCGTGGGGCTGGGACACTCACACACCTGTACGTCACGTCTTAGGTG
>NW_013953317.1:0-852 GCF_001266775.1 Austrofundulus limnaeus
TGTGTGTGTGTGTGTGTGTGTGTGTGTGTGCGTGCGTGTGTGTGTGTCTGTGTGTGTGTGTTAGTTACCTATTTAGGACCATTTCAGGTATTCACACCTACCTCTGCAAGACCAGTAGTCCAATTGGGGACCAAAGACCGGTGCTAGTGGAACTCCATTTTTGGGGTTTAGGTTAGTTTTAGGGTCCTGTGAGGTCAGCCTTAGGGTTGGTGGTCAGGGTTAGGCTGTAGAAATGAATGGAAGTCAATGAACGGTCTAACGATAGAAATACAAACCTGAGTGTGTGTGTATTCTGTGTGTGGACAGGTTTTTGCTACTTGGTGGGGACGATTTCCTAGAATGTTGCATCCACATGGTGGGGAACATGATGTTGGTCCCCACCAAGCGGGACCAAAATCATGTTCCCCACGAGTTTGGAGGCTGATTTTGGGAGGAGTGATTAGGTTCAGGACCAAGGTGTGAATTAAGTTTGTGCTAGATTTAGGGTCAGGTAGGTACTGGAGTGGTTACTTTTAGGGTAAATGATCAGGATTAGACTGTAGAAATAACAAGTAAATGAATGGAAGTCAATGGAAAGTCCCCACGAGGAAAGAGAGACAAAGTCTCTGTATGTGTTTGTTTGTGTATGTTTGTGTGACTATCAGTGTAAGGAATGTGCCTGTGATGCATTCAGGTGTGTTGATGCTTTGCCCAACAAATTCAAGTAATGACACACAGTGTGGTGGAAGCCCCGCCTCCAGTCACAGTCATTCAGAAGCGTGTGTGTGGGGTGGGGGGGAGGGTTTGGCTTTGGAAACATTTGGGGGCAATTTTAAGACAAAAATCCTACATTTGAGGACAAAAGTGGAGTCC
>NW_013953317.1:1852-2300 GCF_001266775.1 Austrofundulus limnaeus
ATTCTGTATAGGCTTATTTTACAGTTTGAAACAACAAAGTGCTTTCTTCCTCCTCACTGACAGGTCAAAGGTCACCATCAGAAGGCACTGTGAGGATGACTCAGAGGGGAAGAGGAAGAGCAGCGCTGCATAGAAACCCTGTTCACATTGACTGCTCCACACCGAACTCTGCGTCTGTTCGGGTCGGTACCGCCACGGATCATAGTGCAGATGAGAGCGCAGCTTCAGGCCCAGCAGAACCGGGCTGAGGCTGCAGGTACCACAGGTTTGATTCCAGTCTTGACTTTGGTTTGAGATGAGCAGAAAAAGGTTCTGGAGACTGAGCCCGTCCCGTTCCACCAGAACCCTGCAGATCCAAGATCCGCAGCTGACAGGAAGGTTTCTGTGGTGCAGGGGCATCACTAGGTTTTAAGGACAAGGGGGACTTAGCCCATACATACATTATATA
>NW_013953317.1:3300-3927 GCF_001266775.1 Austrofundulus limnaeus
TGTGTGTGTGTGTGTGTGTGTGTGTGTGTGTGTGTGTGTGTGTGTGTGAAGCAGTGTAACCTCTGTACAGCTCAGATCAGTGTGCGTCTGTCTGTCAGGGGAGTAAACGGCTGCCCGGGGACCTTTGAGCAACCCTGGAAGCGTGTTGTTCACGTGTTGTTGAAACCCTCGCCTGGTCTCGTCTGCTCACGGTGGCAGGAGGCCGGGCCAGTCGGGCTGGCCGGCTGCCTGCGGCGGCGATGACCTCGGTAGTAGGGAGAGGAGGATGGACGGCATCCAAGTAGAGGAGAAGAGTGATCTGGCGGGGAGCTGTTTCTGAGTGCTGATTGGCTGCCCGGTCCACGCAGGTGTGAGCGTCCATAGGAAGTTGTGTATCTGTTTGTTTGTTGTTTTGTTGTTTCCTGTCTCGGTGCAGGATGTCCAGGTGAGTTTCAACACTTGTTGATCATTTATGTCTGCTGATTTAGCAGATTTTTAATTTAAAGCAGTAAAAAATGTCTTTGACTTGTTTTTTAATAAAAACTCATCTTTATGGACTCATTTTGTTTCTATTCTTTAGATATTTTGTAATATTTTATATGAAATGACTTTAGTTTAAGCTGTTGGATCACCCAGTTTTTGTGTAGG
>NW_013953317.1:6533-9885 GCF_001266775.1 Austrofundulus limnaeus
GACATTTATAAATGTATGAATCACATGGTGAAAATTGACTTTGAAAAATAAATCTGTTCTTTTTTTCTTATAAAAGGCTAAATGAAACAATGGTGGTAATTTGTGTAACTTTACAAACGGCACCTCATACATCTGCAGCTGAATAACCTTTGGTGTCAAACTGATTTAAGATAATCAACGTGAGCAAACAGATAAATGTGTCTTTGGTAGCTGAGAGTCATTCCCAACACATGCTTCGAGCACTAACAGAGCTCATGAGATAAAACATCTGCAACTCCATTGTTTCTCTTTAAAAACATGATAAAATTAGTCTAAAGCTTGGTATGAACGGTGATATTTAATAGATTTAAACTCTTCTCTAAACTCTTCCTGTCTTGTGTTGACAGAAATTCCCAATAAATCATGTTTGTCACATTAAAGTCACCTGAGTTTCAGGATGACAGACTTTCGTCATCACCTCACCAAGTCATGACATGTCTGAACTTATTATCCCATCTTCACGTTACATAAACAAACCTGACAGGAAAACCCGCTCCTATTGGCTCAAACACAAGTCAATCACACAAAGCATTGCGTCACTCTCACAGACGCTGAGCTGTGATTGGTGTAAATCCAGCTACGGTGCCGCCTTCTTGGTTGTGATTGGCCGAACCTGAACATTGCCGAACATGGTAAAGAAGATTTCGCAATCGGCTGTACTCCATGTTCCAAACAAAAACACACTCCGACCGCCGACAGACGGAATAAAACTCCGACTTTTCACCTCGACGTCCTCTACGTCCACAGACGGGTGACTCCGCTGCCGCTTTCTGAAGGTAAATACAGCTTCCGGCTTCACGGCTCCGAAATACACACCGAGCAACAGAGACTGACAGGTCTCGTTAGCATCAGAGGCTAATGAGCTAGCTGGCTGAACGGTGGAGCTGATATGGAACCTGTGTGAATGTCACAGCTTTTCTTCTAAAAGTAGTTTCACTCCCACCATGGTTTATGTTCAGAACAATGTAGGGAAAAGTTGGTGAGTTGGACCGAATCAGCTGCTTGGAGTGGGTACGAGTGGACGAAGAAGTGCCGGGAACCCCTACCCCCTCAAAAAACAAACAAACAAACAAACAAACATAAAAATAAAAATCTAAACGACGTGTTCGGATGAGTGAATCGATTTGTTTGATGTTTGTTAAAAGTCGCTTTATTTTTTCTTAAAAGCCGAGGCTTGTGCTTTAGCCCCGCATGACTCCGGAGTTCCCCGCCGCCGCTGATGATGCAACAGCGGGCAACAACAGCTCGGTGTTTTCACCCGGAGCGCTTTCCGCTGCGCACAGCTGAGCCGCGGCATAGCAACGCGCCGGCCAATCAGAGCGCGACGCGGCGCGGTCACGTGACCCTGAATAACACGGCAGCGACGGTAGAAAGAAGCAGGGCCTCTGCAGCTGCTCACCTGTAGACAGGTGAGCACAGCTCAGGTTTTAGAACAACACAAGTTAAATAAATAAATAAATAAATAAATAAATAAATAACAATGTTTGCATCATGAAGCTCGGGTGCAGCAGTGGTACACTCTTTTGGCAAAATTAAACAAAATCTGTTCAACAGAAATTATGAAACAGTTTTTATTTGCAATAAAATAAAAAATAAAAAATCAGACTATGCAGCTCTGCTCAGGTGCTTTACAGCTGTTTTTTTTTCTCTTAATGAAAAACGGACAAGATACGTTAATTAACATTTATTTTAATGACTTCACTGTCTGTTGTGCAGACTCTTATCATATTAAAAGCTGTACAGAGTGTTTAAATAAAATCTGAAGGTTGAAAACTGCTTCAGGACAAAATAACACAATATTAGGGTTGGGCAATATTGGCGAAAAAATTAATCACGATTAATTGTGGTATTTAGCCGATAAGGATTAATTTGACGATTAATCCCCTGGAGTCCCTTATGTCCTGGTCACATGACCAATTTAGTGGGAAAGATTTGCTCTTTATAAAAACCTGTTCCAAACTGTGTCAAAATTACAGACTTCAGGCTGTACATCTAATTTTAAATTGTGTTGATATATAAATAAATTACAGAACTTTATTTTAATGTTTGTCATATTTGAAGCAGAGAGGAGCAGCAAGCGGACTGACTGGTGGCGTTAATCGTATTAATCGTCAAATGCGAAAAAGTAATAGATTAGTGTTTTTCTGATGATTAATTGCACATGACACGATTATGCCCAACTCTACACAATATACAGCAGAAATGGACGTTTTAGGCAAAAACACTACACAGATTTGTTGGTACTTATTCAAATATGCTCTAAATATTCAACCCACCTCTGGTCAACATCTGTAAACCCATAATTTATTGACACTGCAACACTGTAAACATGTTGCTTTAACTAAGAAACTAAACCTTTCTTAGTAAAAATCTTTAGACTTATGATGATTTTAGTTTTGTAATATTTCACCATCTCTTACAGATAACCGAGTACCGACACTTTTATGAATAGTTGTTGGTATGATGACATTTTACAAGTGCTAGTATTGAGTAGAGGAGAGTTATGTCGCAATCTATGCAGTAAATACTAATTTTATAATCAAATGTAATTGAAAAAATGAAGAAATGTAGATCTGTGGAGTTTTATTTTGGATTAATTACATGTGAACAGAATAAAGAAGAAATAAAACTTGTAAGCTACCTTTCAAAACAGGAATATTTGTTTTACGTCACCCAGTCTTTCACACCAACAGAGTTAAAGTAACGACTTTCTACTTCTTTACTTTTTAAAAAAATGTAAGGAGTAGAAGTAAAAAGTTGGCTGAAAAATAATTACTCAAGTAAAGTACAGATACCCAAAAATTCTATTTAAATACAGTAAAGTATTTGTACTTATTACTTTAAAACTCTGCTGTCTTGTTACCACTACAACACACAGACTCTGGTCCCAAAAACTGAACCAGCAGCTCCTGTAAACTGGGACCAGCAGGCCAACGAGAGACGATGGAGGAGTTTCCTGAGTCCATTCAGGGATGAGTTTTTAGACCTGAAACCTTGGTGCTCCTGATGACTGGAGAGTTTTTAGACAACTGGGTTGTGTCACAGTCAAGGAGGTTCTTTAAAACAGCTGGACTGAGCAAGGACCAGGTGACCATGTGATCAGCTGGAGAAGCTAACGGCTAGCGCTAAACGGACAAGACTGGATTTATCATCACTGTACATGTTGACAACAGAGCAGAAAAAAAGGACTGACGATGTAAAAATCATAAAAACTATTAATAATAATATTAACACAATTAATATTTTACAGTTTATATAATCTATCTAATGTTTTAAATAATGTCAGAAAAGCTGTTTGTGTTATGGATTTATT
>NW_013953317.1:10885-16746 GCF_001266775.1 Austrofundulus limnaeus
GTGTGTGTGTGTGTGTGTGTGTGTGTGTGTGTGTGTGTGTGTGTGTGTGTGTGCAGCTGCGGTGTTGTGAGTCCACGCTGACACAGTTTGACGTAAACCGCGTCCGTCTCACTCCTCAGGCTTCCTCCGGTCGGCCGGTGTTTTTCTCCACTTCCTGTCGCCACCCGTCTCTACACCTGAGGAGGCCCGGGTCAGAGCTCAGCACCTGCAGGCAGCACATCCAAATGAGCCGGCCGTCCCAGCCGAAACCCACTTCAGCTGACCACAACGGCGTGAGCGTTATCCAGAGCCAGGCCCACGCCGCCCCCTCCTCCTCCTCGTCCCTGCCGGCGGCGCTCGCCGGACTGCAGCAGGTCCCCCAGCTCGTCCCAGCCCACCCTTCCTCCACCGGAGGCAAAGCTCTCCCCCCGAGCAAGATGAAGAAGCCGTCGGTGGACAAGGACAGCGACGAGTACCGGCAGCGGCGCGAGCGCAACAACCTGGCGGTGAAGAAGAGCCGCATGCGCAGCAAGCAGAAGGCCATGGACACGCAGCAGCGCGTCAACGAGCTGAAGGAGGAGAACGAGCGGCTGGAGGCCAAGATCAAGCTGCTCAGCAAGGAGCTGAGCGTGCTCAAAGACCTCTTCCTGGAGCACGCGCATAATCTGGCCGACAACGTGCAGCCGCCCGCCGGCCCCGAGGGCACCAGCCCCGCCTCCAACAACAACCCCGCCAGTGCACAGTGAGGGGGCGGGGTCACAGGGATGTTATTTATCTGCAGGTAACCTGGAAACAAGCCTCACTACTTCGCCCCTTTTCTTTCCCTTTTGACCTTGTTCAACCCCGCCCACTCACTGTCAGGATGCCTGGAGGCTCCGCCCACTCACTGTTTGGATGGTTTTTCACTTTTTTTTCCTGACTTAAAACATATTTGCTGTAAGAAAACAGTAACTTTGTGCTGATTGAACTGAGCTGGAGGAACCGAGCTTCTGATTGGTCGGTTTGGAGGAAAGCGTCGGACTTAGACGCCGACTCGTGGTTCCACTTCCTGTCTGCTCCACTGGACGCTCTTCATCTTTCTGTTGTTTTTTTGTTTGTTTTTTTTAGACTAAAGTTTTTTCACTACATCTTGATGTTTAAAGGACAAACCTATGAGCGGCACCAGAACCGGGTCAGACTCTGTTCTGTGGACACGTTAAAACGACCCGGGTTCTCAGAGGGCAGAATTCTTTTTTTGAGGTCGTGTTGCACATTTTAACGTTTGTGTCGGACGTTTTGTGCTGAGGTGGAACCTACAACTGGACCGCAGCACGTGAACCTGTACATCAGAACTGTAGGGAGAACCAGTCTGGGTCAGAACTCCGGGACACGTTTAATGGGACTGCGAGGCCTGAAAAGAACCGTTGGATTGTTTGGTACAGAACCAGTCCGGTACGAACCAGAAGTCTTGTTCTGGGACCTGAATGATTAGTTCTGATGTTTGTAAACAGGAAGTTCTGATATGACAGAACAGTCGGTGTTGAAACGCTGCACACAAACACACCTGTCTGGACCCCGCCCCCATCCGGGGGCGGGGTCCAGACAGGTGTGTTTGTGTGCCAAGTGCCGGGCGGACGCAGACGCCTCAGCCTCCTCAGGTGAACCGCAGCTTTAGGTAAATCCAGGTTGAAGCCGGGCCGGGTTCCGCCGAGGCCTGAGCAGATCCAGACAAGTCCCCCGCCCCGTCGCAGAGAAGTGGGCGGGGCTCAGACTCCATAATTACCTGAGCTTTGTGCAGGCATGTCTGGAGTCCTCGTCGCTTTTTTTGGACCCGGCTCGGCTCTGAGCGGGGATTAGAGAAAAAAAAAAGTTTTTAAAATAAATTCTTTTGGTAATTTTAGTTTAAATGCAGAGTCAGAAGCTGAGAGCTGTGCAGAAATATCAAAGTCATCACAAACATAAACACTAAAAGCTCAGAGGCATCAGCTGCTAATTAGGACATTTTGAATCAACAACCTAATTAATTATATGTCATTGAAAGTTTTATTTTTTGTCAAAAAGCAGCGACTGATTTATGACTGTTTGATTTATGACTACGGTACGACAGAGTATTAGGGCCAGACAAGATTTTTGTTAAATCACGAGAATAAAGTCATAATATTACAACATTATAGTCGTATAAAAAGAAAGTCATAATATTACGAGTTTAAAGTCGTAATATTACGACATTAAATTAGTATAAAAATAAAGTCGTACCATTAAGATAATAAAGTCGTACTATTACGACATTAAAGTCGTATAAATATAAAGTCGTAATATTTCGAGTTTAAAGTCATATTATGAGATTAGTCATAAAAATAGTCAATATTATGAGAATAAAGTTGTAATATTACAAGATTAAAGTCATAATATTACAAGAATAGTCACTATTACAACATTAAAGTCGTATAAAAACAAAGTCGTAATATTACGAGTTTAAAGTCGTAATATGAGATTAAAGTAAAAAAATTAAGTCAATATGAGAATACAGTTGAAATATGAGATTAAAGTCATATAAAAATAGTCATATTGTGAGAATAAAGTCGTACTATTACGAGACTAAAGTCATATAAATAGTCATAATATGAGAATAAAGTTGAAGTATTACGAGATTAAAGTAATATTACGAGTTTAAACTCGTAATATGAGATTAAAGTCATACTATTACTAGATTAAAGTCATATAAAAATAGTCATAATTTATGAGAATAAAGTCATAATATTACGAGTTTAAAGTCGTAATATTATGACATTAAATTAGTATAAAAATAAAGTCGTAATATTAAGAGAATAAAGTCGTAATATTGCGACATTAAAGTCGTATAAAAATAAAGTCGTAATATTACGAGTTTAAAGTCATAATACAAGTTCTCATAAAATTCTCATAAAATTACGTCTTTAATTTTGTAATAATAATAATAAAAAAATTCATAAAATTACACTTTGATCTTGTAATAATAATAAAGAAAAATCTCGTGTGTGGCCCTGATACTCTGTCGTACTACGGTAACTCTTCTAGGACAAATTAAAAGCGAGAAGCGGTGAAGATTAAAGCGTGGACTGAAAACATTGAGTTTCTCCGCTCAGCTTCAGCTTCAGGCTCCTGCTGAGGCTCTGAGTCGTGTGCAGAGCACAGCCTGCGTCTTTTTCACTTTTCTATCACTGTTTTTTCTACTCTTGTATTCCAGCAGCAGCATGTTGTAAAAGGAGGCGTTTGCATGAAAAGCACTTGCGGGGACGGAGCTGTGTGTCAGAAAAGCTCCTGTGGTGGTTTTATTTTTATTTTTATTTTTTTGTCTGTTTGTGTTGGTCTGAATGTTGCTGAGCAGCATTTTCTGTCACTCAGCTTTTTATATCGGAACTGTGGGAGAGGAGCTGTAATGTTTGTTGTAAATTAAATTCAAGTCTAAAAGTTGGGCTGTGTTTTCTTTCCTCGTCTGAATGAACTCGTTTTCTCTGTTTTCTGAACCTCAGCTCTGACTGCCACAGGCGTAGAAATGAAGTACATTTTACTTTGTTAAAGTACTTCGGTCATTTTTTTAAATTATCCTGAATTTTATCAATTTTTTTATTGTAACTTTTATTTTGTTACATTCAAAACAAAAATTAAAACCTTTACTTTAAAACTGAACCTGTTGTTACAGGTTAAATATAATCAAACTGAACTGAGTATATTAACTCAACCCAGGTTACTGGTACCAGTTTGCTTCAGTAAATTCAACACTTTATTTCTTACAGTGTGTAAAATACTTTTACTTTCCTGATTTTTGTGAGCAGTTTTATGCATGGGTGTAATTTGCAGGGGGGTGTAGGGGGGTTATGACCCCCACAATATTTTTGATCCAGTCAGTATAAGTCTATAAATTATGTGTTGTAATTTCTCCATATCGTAAATACTTTTAAGAAATTTAGGGGTAACACTTTACAATAAGGTACACAAAAAAGCGTAACTACTGAGGAAGTACGCAGGGACTATTGAGTAGTTACTGAGTAGTTCCTCAGCAGTTAAGCTTTTTTTTGTACCTTATTGTAAAGTGTTACCACTTTAGGTCTGTCGTATCCTAAAAATGTAAAATATGTAACTTTTGGGAAAAATAGTGGGGAAAAAAGCCCAATCATACTGTACAACCCCAACATTTCTTTAATTGTTTTACTAAAACGATTCAATAAATAAATAGGCAGACAGCATACCCCCCCCCCCATCATGATACACCTAAAGTTCACTGTTACTATAGTACTTTTACTTTTTATCAGTCTAATTCATTTTTACCAAAGTTATTTTCTGTTAAGGTATTTTTATTTGTTTTTTAAGTACTTTGAGTACTACAAGCTCCATCAGAAGAAACATTTATAGTATGAACCACAGCTTAGAAAAATCAAAGCTTTATAACTTCAACATTAATAAATCGAATCTGATGTGAATTAATTTTTTGTTGCTCCCCTAAAATTTGACTAATTAGTTATTTAGTGCTTTTATCGGTTTGTTTTTGCTCATTTAAGCTTTTTTATTTTAGCTTTTTTCTGCAATTAAAGCTACTTTTAAGCCATTTTCAGTTAATTTTAGCTTTTACCTGCTTTTTCACCTATTTTCTGCTCTTTTCAGATATTTGAGTAATTCAGTTTTTTGTGCTATCAATTGGTTTTTGCTTATTTACGCGTTTTATTCTTTTAGCTGTTTTCTGTAATTTAAGCTACTTTAGCTATTTTCAGCTAATTTTAACTTTTTTCAGATAAATTCACCCTTGTGATAAGTCTAGCTACTTACTGCTTAATTGAGCTCTTTCTGCTTCTTTGGCCTAGATTCAGCTTTTTCTGCAACTTTTCTGCTCAACTGACCGCCTGGTTCGCCTGTGAGCTGGTTCTGAGTGTGTACTTAATGTAATTTGAAAGAATTGATAAAATATATAATTTTTATTAGCAATTTAGTCACAAAAATGTTTCATAAGTTGACATAAGTTGTCTAGTGTGACAGGGCCTTTAGACTTTAATGTAGCCAATTTTAGCCTTTTTTTCTGCCTTTTCAGCTAGTCAAAAAGAAAAAAATAGTATAGGTCCTCTGGACGGGTTCTTCTCTAATGAAACGTTTCGTCTCTCCTCCAAGAGACTTCTTCAGTTTGAGAGTTTCAGGCAAAACTGAAACCAGGCCTGAAACTCTCAAACTGAAGAAGTCTCTTGGAGGAGAGACGAAACGTTTCATTAGAGAAGAACCCGTCCAGAAGACCTATACAATTTTTTCTTTTTGATTTTTTACCTGGATTACTGAGATGCATCAGGACTTTTGCCATCTCAAAGATTCAACCCCTCCGGGGTTTGTTTACATCGCAAAATCCCACGAATCCGGCCGCGGAGGAGGTCTCGCGATATTTCACCACAAGACCTGGAAGGTTACTCAGTTCACAAACCTCCCTCAACCTCTTTCGAGCAGACTGTCTGCTTACTATCCAGCCCTACCCCCACCATTGTTGCTACTATTTATTGCTCACCCAAACGTAACACCTCTTTCATAAATGATTTTGGAGCTTTTCTCGCCTACCTCTCAGCCCTTTCACCCAACATTGTTCAGCTGAGAGACTACAACATTCATATGGTTGAAGACAACAACCCACTCACCAGAGACTTTCCATCCTGCCTGGACAGCTGTGGCTTCCGGGGGGGGGGCTCGGGTCCTCTGGTCCTGTTGGGCCGTGGCCCGGTGGAGGGGGGTCCTTGGGGCCCGGTCCTCTGTGCCCTTGCCTGGATCTTCCTTGGTGCGGTGGACTCTGGCGGGGGCCTCTGGGTTTGTCGCTGCTGCCCCGGGGGGGTTCTGCATGTGGCTGCCCGTGGGGCTCTTCTGTTTCCCGCCTGTGGTCCAATCTGGGGGGTGGG
>NW_013953317.1:17662-25713 GCF_001266775.1 Austrofundulus limnaeus
ACACACACACACACACACACTCACACACACACACACGGTTTGTGGATTGTTTAAATGTTTGTGGTTCTTCAGACAAACTGTTTGATTTTGTTTATTTGTAAATAAACAAACTGCTTCAGGTCTTCATCAGACCCTTCATGGTTTCTTTGATGCTGGTCGGACCACCCATCTGTGAAATGTGGGACAAAGTGGAACTGAAGACCATGAGAACCTGCAGAAACCAGATCAGTTCTTTCTTCTGGTCACAAGTTGAACAAAAAGCCCAGGGACACCCCCCCTCCTCCCCCTCCCCACCATCATCACCAGCAGCAGCCCCCCACCTCATCATCCTCCACAGTCCCACAAGCTCCTCCCCCTCCACCGCCGCCGCCGGTTCAGCATTCTCCCGAACACGCCGCACCTGCCCCGCCCCCTCCCCCTCCTCCCCCCGGGCCTCCTCCGCCTCCGGAGGTGGACGGCAGAGGTGGGGACTCTCCGAACTCTCCGGGTCCAGGTGGGAAGTCAGCTCTGCTGGAGCAGATCAGAGGAGGGACTCAGCTGAAGAAGGTGGAGCAGAATCACAGAGTGCCGGCCTCCAGCACAGGAAGAGACGCCCTGCTGGACCAGATCCGACAGGGGATCCAGCTCAAGACTGTGAGCACCAAATCCCACATCACATCCACGTTTACTCAATGTAGAATAAGACGCTTTACCTGAACAGGTGCTCGCTGCTGAATCAGGATCAGAACCACAGGTTCTCCTGCTTTAAAGAGGCTGACACTTTGATCTACTGAGTGATCCACTTTGAGGATGAGAAAATAAAATTTGAACCTCCTTTAATCTGTATAACTTAAGAGATAAAGAAGTCAATTAAACAAAATCATGAATTATCTTTCACTAAGAGCCTCACTTTAACTTCCAGTTGTTCACCAGAGTGAGCAACTTTCCTCTGGAATGAGAATAGTGAGAAACATCATGTTCCTGAGCACTGCCAACAAACACTAACTGAGCTCTACCTGGTATTTCCTGCAGAGAAACACGTCCTCTTATAAACACTGAAAAGTCTTATGTATAAAAATTAGACTAAATGTTAAATAAATAATAAAAAATAATATTAAAAGTAAAAGTTAATTTTCTCGCTGCTGAGTTGTGTTGAGTCTTGAATCCTGAACTCCCACGAATCCTTAAAAGTCTCAAAAGGCACTGAATTCATTAATCCAAATATAAGGCCTTGATTAGCCTTAAATTGTCTTAAATCAATCTGTCAAAGCTTTTAGGTTTCGTCTCAAACATTAAAAGAATTGATAACATTTATTTACGTTTTTAAATAACTGATAAAATGCCTCTCGCAGCGACTCGATTTGTATTAAAATAAACATTTGGGTAAAATTATTGCTGTATTTTTTTTTTTAATTCGTGTTTATTGTGAAGTTGGTCTAAAATTTCATCTTATCTCATTAAAGAGGTCTTAAAAAGTCTTAAATTTAATTTACCTTAAGCTGTAGGAACCCTGAGGGAATTTCCCTGCCTAATCAACATGCATTATGGGAGATGTAGTTTATGGTCAACACTGGATTTAAAGCAGCAGATGTTGAGACATTAAAACAAGGCTGTTCAACTGAATTAATCAGAGGCCACAGTTGCTTAAAGGGATCAACGATTAGTTGTAACATTAGACTTTATTTGAGAAACATTTATTTTAACTGTAAAATAAAGACTGTAAAAATACTGTAGGCTGTTTAGTTTTGTAAATTTTTTAAAATATATTTTAACACAGATGGAGCCATTTTGTTTACACGCAAAGCATTCTGGGTAAATGATGACGTGGATAGGTCCTCGCTGTGAGCGAGCTATATCCACCCTGAAGGTTAATCTTGGACAATATCTGATGATCGACTCTTTTAAATGAAACCAGAGAGTGTTGACAGAGAGGAGAAGGTAGAAATGACTCAGCCTGGAACTGAAAATATAGATGGAGGACAACAGAGCTGCTTCATGGAAGAAGAACCTCAGCTGAGCCTGTTAGCCATCGCGCTAGCGCCCACGCTATATTGCCTTATATGTATTAGCTCGGCGCTAGCGCGGCAAACAAGCTAAACTGAGGTCCTCCATCCATATTTTCAGTTACAGGCTGAGTCATTTCTACCTTCTCCTCTCTGTCAACGCTCTCTGGTTTCATTTAAAAGAGTCGATCATCAGATATTGTCCAAGATTAACCTTCAGGGTGGATATAGCTCGCTAGCACCTTCACATCAATGACCTAGGCTGTGTCCAAAACGACAGGACGGGTCCTCCGGAGGACCCAGACTCCCCGGTCTCGGAGGGCCGGGTCCTTGGTAGACCGGGAAGACCGGAAAAAAAGAGGCTGTGGATTTGGACGGTCTAGCCTCCCCTCCTTACCCCGGCGTACGTCTTGTCACCTAGCAACTGTGACGACGCTAAACAAGCAAACTTAAATCAAAACTAGAAAAATATCAATACATTAGCATTATTAATATCACAAAACTATGAAATTAACTTAAAGGTATCATTTGAAGAACTAATTGACCCGCTGTAGGTTCATGTTTATTTCGCGTTTTTTATGACGAAAAAATAATATTTAAAAACATGTCCATACAAATGATAAAAGTATTAGAATTACAACCGCTAATTTTTTTTAATTTTTAAATCACCATATTTTTATTTAAAACGTATTCTTTTCTCTCGCTTCGTCCGCCATTACTAGCTTAAAAAAATCTCCGGTCGGGCCGCAATGCATTCTGGGATATGCTGGGCCGGGAAGGATCCATCGGACCTGTCCTTCGATTCGGGGAAAAAGAAGGACGTATTTGTCGGACGCATCGGAGGAGTCTTCCGTTTTGGACGTCCTTCGTCGCGGCGCTGTGACGTATGCGGCCGACAAATTCGACCTTCGGAGGACCCGTCCTGCCGTTTTGGACACAGCCCTAGTTGATGTCATCATTTACCCAGAATGCTTTGCGTGTAAATAAAATGGCCCCATCCGTGTAATATATTCTAAAACTTTTAGTTTAAAAATTATAAAAATTGAACATCCTACAGTATTTTTACAGTCTTTATTTTACAGGTAAAATAAATGTTTATCATATAAAGTCTAATGTTACAACTAATCGTGGATCCCTTTAAAGCCAACAGATCAGGGACATGACTATATTTCACCTTTTAAATTTGTTTTTTTTTGTTGTTGTTGTTATTGAATCTTAAATTCAAACTTTACCATTGATATAAAAACTATTTTCGTATTTAATGAAGGAAGGAAAACATTTTTTAATTTTAATTTAGTTAGGCTGTGGGCGCTCTGGCTGGATGTTAGTCATTCAGTTTGACTCGTGGCACTGTGTGTACTTCAGTCAGTACTTTGTCCTTTGACTGAATTTATTTTATCTTTAATATCCGTTTGTCTTTTCTTCTTTATGTGAACTCTTTACAGTTTGAATTGTTAGTGATGATGTTTTTAGCTGCTTTAGCCTGTGGGTAAAACATTTTCATTAATGAGCAGTAAAGAGAATTCATGATTTAAAAGGATTTAGTCCAGTTCCTCCTGACAGAACTGGACCTGAGTCAGGTTTGTAGGTTGTGCTCACAAGCTTTCTGTGGGATAAAAACCCGGACTTTTAAAATTTGTTTTAAAAGTTTTTTTTTTTTTTAATTTAACATTTTGTTTCCAGGTGTCGGATCTTCCAGAGTCTGGCCCCCCAACACCAGCACCCGCTACAGGGATTGTCGGTGCCCTCATGGAGGTGATGCAGAAGAGGAGCAAAGCCATTCATTCCTCAGGTGGGTGCTGAAAGACTCCCCGCAGGGTTTTAGTCTTGGTCAGAGTGGAAGCTGATGGTTTTAATGGGCTCTGAAATGAAAAATAGTTCCAAATAAACAAACTTAAATGAGTAGAAAGACGTGACTGTTGGATCAGAAAATCTCGGCCCAGTCAGAGTCTGACATGAAGAATGAGATCTGTCTGAAGCCCCTCACTGTTGAGTCTCTGTCCCCAGATGAAGACGAGGATGATGATGAAGAGGAAGACTTTGAGGATGATGACGAGTGGGAGGACTAGTGAAGATGTTTGTTCCCCCCCTGAGACCCCCCTCCCCACTGCACCTGCCGCTGACACGAAAAAAATCTCCTGAAATCTTCCAGCCTCTCCACCCGTAACGTACATGTTTGACTGAGTTGTATATTTATTTTTGCTTTTTTTTTATTTTTATTTTTTTTATTTGTAAAGATTATTCAGAATAATCTGTGCAATACCTCATCTGTTGAAGCAGTGGTTCTCAAACTGTGAGGCGGGAGCACAGGGTCATTAAAAAACTATTATCCACTAATGTGGAAACTTTCACAAGAAAACTCTGTAAGAAACAAAGAGAATAAATATCATTCAGTCGCCTTTTAATTAAAACATTTCATATAAAAGAACTAGAACAACAAAGACGTATTTACATTTATTAAACTTAAATAATGTATTTACATTTAAAGTTCATAAATCAAAGCAAATGATTTTAGACGTTAGTGCTGTTAAATCACAGTATTTATGCTCAGAACCTCAAACTAAACCTTTCTGTGAAATAACTTCTTAAAAACAGACTGAATCTGATTTATTTTTAATGATCTGCAAAAAAAGAGGTCAGTCTTTAAAGTAATGTATCTGATGTGCGTACCCTTCACAAAGAAAACAGCTTTATTTTAAGAAACTTGACATAAAACACATGATTTTACTCATTTTGTTACATAACTGACAGATTTTCTTTTGAACTTGGCTCAGTCGAAGTGAAACAGGAAGTGACATCAAAGGGGAACTCTTTAAGAAAATGAACTTCCTGGTCTTTGTTTATTGAAATATTATTTGACTCTCTTTCATCTCTCTGATAGTGACTCATAATAAAATAAAAAAAGCATCAGATCTTCTCCACGGTCTGTGTTGTCGGCCGTTGTGGCTGTGCTCTGCTCTCGTTCCCCTTTGACATCACTTCCTGTTTCTTCACATGTGAATATCTCAACTGTTTATGTCAGCGGCGTCAAATTTCTTTCGCAACATGTTATCAATGTTATCTTTCCAAAAATGAATTCATATTTATATTTAAAAAATGATGTCACAGGGACTTTAATACTGTGATAAAATTAACCTGTTACAGATGTAACTTTAATCCTACAGTTTGAAAAATACCTTTTTTTTTTTTTCATTTTGGATGATCAGAATCTGTTGAAGTGAATTCTTCAGTTCTTATTCTTGATTTTGAAAATTAGTAGGAAATCCAGAAGTAAAGTGTCTTAAAATGAAAGTCACGGGGGGGGCAGCTCATAGTTTGAGAACCACTGGGTTGTGTTCACTGTCCTCCTCTCCCACCGTGTTGTTAGAAAGCACTTAAACGCATCGCTAGCAGACGATACAGATGCAAGCAGCTGTTCTGTTACTGACGGGGACGAGAAGTTTCAGAAACACGAGGCTCACATGAGGAAACCTTTGTTACGTTTTATTCTTTCAGTTCAGAACCTTAAAGGGAGACGTTTGCAACAAACAGGCAGGATCCTCTTTCTGTGATTATTAGTTCAAATGCAAAATAACACTATTTTCTTACATTTTTTACCCTTTGTGTTTCCTACTAAAAGCGTAGTTTAGTAACAGTCCAGTGTTGTTTTTCTCATGTCTTTGTTCTTAAACTTTGATGCTTTTTTGTGTCATTGAAATTGTTTATTTGCACATACTTTCTGTACTAGTTTTGTTTTTGTTCTCTGTTTGTATTTGTTGTCCTTAATTTCCATTTGATGATGAAGTTTCTTGTTCCTCACATGAACTCATGAAGGCATTTCTGATCCGACAGGACGTTTCATCTGACTCACTCTGTTTTGTCCCATCAACTGTCTCTAACATGACAGGAGAAAAGAAAATATATATAAACAGTATATAGAAATCTTATCATTTCTCATCTAGTCATTAACAAATGATGAGTTTATGCAATGCAACTGTAAATGCCTCCTTATTGCTAATGTTTGGAAAAGCAAATAATGATGAACCAAATACGGCTTTTTGTGCAGCGCCTGTTCTCTTTCACCTGTGAACAATGTAAAGAATAACCGAGGCTCGTTTTAACTGTTAGGCTTTCTGAGTTTTTACTGTCCAGCAAGGCTTAATGCTGCATCGAGAAGCCGAATCCTGACATGAAACCTGTGAACGGGGCAGAGTGGGGCGATGAGTGACAATACTAAATTGTATACCTAAATAAATGTTAATATTTACAGAGAAACACCTGCAGTGTGACCTTTATTTGGGAATGCTTTACAAATACGGTTAAAGTTCTGGGTTGGACTTTGACCTCAGGAAAATTGTAACAGAAGGAATCTCAAGATGGCCGCCACAGGCAACGCACCTTCAGAAACGAACTCAAATCTATTGTTAGCACCCAGAATGTATAATTACCCACAGATAAATACCAGGACTGAAACGAGACAGTAAAAAGCAGCTCAACTACTTTTTGTGAATTTTATTTGCATCTCAGCAAGAAGATGGGCGGCACAGTGGCTCAGCTGGTAGAGCTGATGCCTCTCAGCAAGAAGGTCACCGGGGGACCTTTCTGGGTAGAGTTTGCATGTTCTCTCCGTGCATGCGTGGGTTTTCTCCGGGTACTCCAGCTTCCTCCCACAGACCAAAAACATGACTGTTAGGTTAATTGATAACTCTAAATTGTCCCTAGGTGTGAGTGAGAGAGTGAATGGTTGTTTGTCTCTATGTGTGACCCTGTGATGGACTTGTGACCTGTCCAGGGTGTACCCCGCCCCTCACACTGTGACTGCTGGATATGGACACCAGTGACTCACGCAACCCTGAAAAGGAAGAAGCGTGTACAGAAAATGGATGGATGGATGGATAAGCAAGAAGATTTGATCAAATCTCGGCCCGGGGACCTTTCTGGGTAGAATTTGCATGTTCTCTCCATGCATGTGTGGGTTTTCTTGTACTCTGTTTTCTTCCCACAGACCAAAAACATGACTGCTGAGGTAATTGGTAACTCTAAATTGTCCCTAAGTGTGAGTGAGAGAGTGAATGTTTGTCTCTGTGAGGGTCTGGAGACCTGTCCAGGGTCCCCCGCCTCTGGCACAGTGACCCTAAAAGGAAGAAGCAGGTAAAAGATGGATGGAAAACTTAAACCCTCTGAACTTGGGATAAGCAAAAAGACAGAATTATTTTAAAAGATATATTTTTACAATTAGGAGAAGGGTTTTGTTTAAATGCTCACTACACAGTTGTGTACCTGTTTGTTTCAGGAGGGAACGAGTTCCCACACAAATAATATAATAAGTAATACATATCAATGGTTGAAACAACCTTCATGTTTTCTTAAGTGTCAATAGTTACAACTTTTATTTTGTCACTAAATTACATTGTTACATGTAAAGCTAATCAGTAAATCAGTGTTTGGTAGATTATTTCTTTGTAACAATGCTTCTTGATTGGCAGCACCTGGGGAAACCAGAAGCTCCAGGCAAAAATCAGTAGCAACAACAAAATAAGCTGTTTTTGATAATATGTTCCTTTCAAATGTGGCAGCATTTACAAAGGGAAAATACAGGCTTTCCAACGAGATAATATTTACTGTCAAGAAGCATTGTTACAACAAAGAAATAACCCAATGTTGTGTCTCAGTCGTCAGTACATGATGAATGTATAGCAGCTGCGCTTCTGTTCTGTAGCTGAAGATGAGGGTCTGGTTTAAGACCACAGATGAAAAGAAAATTTGATTTATCACGTTCAGACTGTCAAAAATCCAGATTTGAATCACATCTGGGTAAAAAAGATTGGATTGAGGTAATTTTTGACTACAGTGAATGAAGACTACCATCACCTTCCTCATTATCATCTCCTACATGGCCTTGAGCTGTGGAACTAAACCATCCTGGATGTACAGCGGGTAAAATAAGTCTTGAACACGTCACCATTTTTCTCAGTAAATATATTACTAGAGGTGCTAATGACATTAAATTTTCACCAGATGTTGGTAACAGCCCAAGTGATCCATACATACAAAGAAATCAAACCATAAATGTCCAGAAATGAAGTTATT
>NW_013953317.1:27433-29771 GCF_001266775.1 Austrofundulus limnaeus
GCATAAATTCCACCTGTTTGTATCAGCTGCTCGTGCACGCGAGAGGAGATTAGCATAATTACCACCCCATAAACACCATATAAGGCTAATGTGGAATGGTACTTTTTCCCTGTACATTCCACATTATTACAAATAACTTAATTTCTGGACATTTATGGTTTGATTTCTTTGTATGTATGAATCACTTGGGTTGTTACCGACATCTGGTGAAAATTTCATGTCATTAGCACCTCTAGTAATATATTTACTGAGAAAAAATGGTGACGTGTTCAATACTTATTTTACCCGCTGTATATCGTCATTTAATTTTTTGCTAATAACCCAACCCTACTACCAGTGATTATTTTTTACACATTTCATGTAAATCTGCCCAGCGGTCTATGACATATATTGTTAACAGACTCCACTTGGCAAATTTTTAAAAACCAACATTACTAGTTCTTGGAGTATAAAATGGGGATGTCCTTCAGCTACTACACACAAAACTTCAGCTCGATATCTGTAAAACTGGATCAGTTATTTACACACAGTTGTGTGTTTTGTAGGGATGCTCAGCTGAGGTGGTCATCTTGAATGAGGCAGTTAATTTGTTATTGATCCTGTGCTGACCTGGAGAGTTGTGTTCAAATACATCCAGTAGTTCATGATATATTTTGCTAATATAGACAAACAAGCACATAAATAGCATTATCACCCTTCAGCATGGGGTGATAATCATATATTCTGGCTTTTCTTGCTTACTGTTTGGAAACCCTGCTCAATAACAATTTATTTTCATCATGTTTAAGAAAATTTTTCTAAGCTTCTGTTACCATAAGTTGACATTTTAACTGTTAAAATGTACTTAATAATTTTCAAGTGCATTTTTAGGGATGACATGCATGAACAGGTGTAACCAATCTGTCAAACAGCACAGATTTCACATTTTATCCTATTTATTGTCTCAGAAGAGGAGCAAATAATGCTCCTTTCCCTGTTTATATAAATCTTTAACAGCCATTTTAAATGAGCCTTTGAAATTAATGTCTGGAGTCACATGATCACTTATTCTTCCAGGCCATTTGTGGGACTTGTGATTAATTCATTGGTGCAAGTATAAAGATAACAGAAGCGAACAAAAATACAAGTCAGTTTATTCTGTTTAAAGATGAACGGGGCCTTGAAGGAAAAAAAGGAAAAAGATGTGACTCCATTGCAAAGCTGGCTGCAGACCGCTGAGGTCCACAGACAGTAAAACTGGGCGGAGGTCTGACATGTCGAGCCGGAGCAGAGAACAATAAATGTTAGCTAGYTGGGAGCCTTTTGGGTTAAAACACCGCAGCGCTGCTGTCGTCGCGGCCCCCTCTACAGGCCTCCCAGGATACCTCCGGACTGTCCGCCGCGCACGGGAAAAATCCAGGCTTCCCCCCGTTAACACCCGCCCCACGGCTAACAGGTTTACTTGCAAATGCGAATAAATACATTAAGAACGGAACGAGTCACTGGGAGAGAAAAGAACGAGTACTTACTGTGTTCCTTTGGGTCTGTGGTAGTTTCACGCCGGCAGCAGTGTCCCTCGTGCCCGGTGCTGAGGTCTGGTGTGTGGGGTGCTGCTTAGTAACGGGCCGCCCTGTCTGAAGCTGCTCCAATCCCGTCTCTGCTGCGCATGCGCATGGATCCATGCTGTTGATGCTTCATTATAAATAGGACTTTGGCCTGTTCCAGGCTAAGAGACACATCATGTGTCTGGTTGAATTTAAGCCTGTTGGTGTTAGGGGATTTCAAAGGGTCAGGTTGCACAAAAGTACCTCATGTTCCACTAAAGTAACCATTTATCTGAAGCTAAATACCGGAAGGCTATGACAAGTCATTTGTGAATTTATTTTATATCCTCAATATCCAAATTATGTTCAGTCGACTTACTGCTGAATGTGCACATTACTCAACTAGCTCCACCTAAAAATTTAAGTAGTAGATCAGTAAACAGTGAAATGCTCACAAGCTGACAAGTTAACTCAGGTAAAGAATATATTTGTTAAATTAAATTTACTATGCCCAAAATGTTTACTGGTTAACTTGTAAGACCCCAAATATTTAGTTATTAGTTAATTTTGACCTTAATAGTTGATTAGTAAAACCTAAAATAAAATGCTATCTAGTTAATTAGCTGCTGTAGTTAGGCAACTACTGTGGAAGCCCATTTCCGCCAACCTGATAAAAAAATAAAACTTGTATCTCATAATTATGACTTCGCTATCCCATAATTATGACTTAGCTATCTCATTATTATGACTTAGCTATCTCATAATTATGAGATACTATCTCATTATTATGAGATGCTATCTCATAATTATGAGAT